>NC_133478.1:14661287-14677545 GCF_025370935.1 Choristoneura fumiferana
TGCGTGGACCTTTGCTCCGATTTAAATCAACAATTGGTATAGGCACAGATTACCTGTGGTATAAGGTCTTCAAGTGGCAATAGGATCAGACACTTCCCCAAAATGTGCACTTTCCATTAAATGTACACTCCCAAAAATAACAGTTGACCAATAAGAAGTATTGGTTCTGAAGTCGGGGGTTTTCCAGCTTTTTGTTGGTTAGGTTAGGTTATAAATAAATATCATGGGACACTTGACACCAATTGACCTAGTCCCAAACTAAGCAAAGCTATTATGGATACTAGGCAACGGGTAAACATACTTATAGGTATAGATAAATACAAACTTAAATACATATTAAACATCCAAGACCCTTGAACAAACATTCGTATTATTCATACAATCCCGGCGGGGAATCAAACCCAGGACCTCAAGCTTCCTAGTCAGCTTCTCTAACCACTTGGCCACCCGGCCGTCATGATCCTGAAGCCCAATTTACACTGCGACCGGAGCAGACTCATCAATGACTTTGTTTTACGTACAACAATCAGCTGCATGAAAATACTTACACCAGACCTCTATAAAGTTGGTTGATGTAACTAAGTTAAACTAATTCATTA
The DNA here is from genome assembly GCF_025370935.1 of Choristoneura fumiferana. NCBI lineage: Eukaryota > Metazoa > Arthropoda > Insecta > Lepidoptera > Tortricidae > Choristoneura > Choristoneura fumiferana. Next base: position 14,661,887 of record NC_133478.1, read on the forward strand.
ATGAGTCTGCTCTGCTCGCAGTGTAAATTGGGCTTTAAGCCCTTCAGCGAGTTTGACAGTTTCTCGTAACCCTTATTAAAATTTCACTCTGCAATTTCCAGCGAAAAACCAACCCTGATCGAATGGAAGAAATCCGACAGGCATCGCAAATCCATAGCCACGACCTACGACAATCCAGTTCAGCTGGCTGCTTACTTCGGAGCTGTCTGCAACGATCTGAACTACAAGCATTTAAACGTTCGAGATGCGTTACTCGTCATAGCTTATACTGATGGTTCCAAAGCTGACTATTACCATCTCTCTATGGACAAACTTAGAGAGCACTGGGTACAGTGGCTGAGCAGATTGGAAGACTACATGAAGAAGTATGGGCAAGATTCAGAGAAGATATTAAAAGGAGGAAAGCGCCTGTTTGAAGAAGATGTTGGGAATCTCCAGTAATTTTCGGTGAGTGTCCTTTAGCTGAGAGGGGAGATATTCCACATTTATAAATCAGTTTTTTTATTAGTAGAACATATCAGAAAGAAATAGCCATTGAACAATAGATAGGGCATTTTAGGCAAAGCTCTGCGTAGCAGGGGGCGACACTAGCGCAAACCTCCATGACAACGTCCGTTCTCTTTATATTTTATCGCCATCACAGATCATGACCAAGAGTATTAGTACCTATAGAAATCATGATATATTTAATAGTAACAAAATAACATGATATTTACATCGGTAGTAATGATTTAGCTATATTTCCTAAAATGTAATTGAAATAATATGATATTATGGTATTTAAGATATTCAAAACAAAAAAGTGTTTACGGTTTTGTGCTAGTGCTGCACTCTGACGGCGGAAAATTGCAATAATATTCCCTATTTTGCATAACCTTACCTTACCTAACCAACTTACAAAAGTTGAAAAACCCCCATCATTGTCATTTTAAAGTTCAATTTGAAAAAACGACAACCGATCTGTATGAAACATCGCTTAGAAACACCGCAAGGAAACTCGCTTTCACGTAAAAAAACCGCATCGAAATCGGTCCATCCGTCTGAGAGCTATGATACTACAGACAAACAGACAGACAAACAATGCCGTGAAACTTAAGTATAACACGTCTTTTAGCGTCGAGAGTTAAAAATAAACGTATGTGTGTCGTCCCTGTCGAGAAATAGCATAAAAAGTGTACCTGCCTGTTGTAAACAATAAGAGACGTATTTCAAATTTATTTAAAAATAGTTCCTTGTTTTTGTTCCAGAGGAGATAATTCCATCCGTGAATAACGAAACAGAAAATTCAAGATTATTTCAAGCAACTTGCAAAATGCGAGACACATCAATCAATGTAAGATTTGTTAGAAATGATAAGACTGTTGTTAAAAATATCTTGTATTGGAACAGGTCTTCCCAAAATATTGAAGGTAAAATGGCTAGTTTTTTAATCGGATCTGTTTTGTTTTTCAATATATTATGTATCAGAGGTAAGTAAAAGAGAATTACAAAACACAACTTAATTAAGTTGTAATGTGTTATGCCTCTCGGATATTGAACTTTAGTGCTATAAATACTTGGCAATGAATTTTAGTGATGTCAAGGTAAACTTAATTTTTATTACATAATCTTTAGTGTAACGATTCTGCAAGGCCATTTCAATGTGTCTTAATTTCATTTCATGTCGCATTGTGCTGTCTAACCATTTGAGACCTGACTCAACTATCAAAGCAAGCAATGCAATATTACTGACATTTTCTACAAAAAAATCCTTAGTGAGTCACAATTCATTATATTAATAATATTGTCTGACGCGCTGGCGTTCGCGATCGCATTCACTATCTCTTTCTATCCTCGTCAACAACCACCGTGCCACTAGTATAGGTAGTCATTCACGATGACGCGTGCCGTGGTTCTTATTACAATGTCATTAATGGCTAATTTTGACAAGATCACGCGTCTTCGTGGATGGCAATAGGTATACCGTGTGACAGAAAGAAGTGATGAAAACGATTTGTGATTCCAACTGTGGACTATATATAAGGCCTCAGGTGACGGGGCGCTCTACAGTTCATGGACACTATCGCAGGCAATCACTTCAAGTACTCACCCATATACTTTAACAGTTCCTAAAATAATTTATTGTATGTGGGTGGTTTTGTAGTCACGTTCGTTTTGTCTTCGTAGACATTGTACTCTGTACTCAAGAATGAAATTGTACGGTAATAAAGCTAAATGCATACAAAATACAAATATCAATGAAGATTGTTCTCTAATGCATAAATACTTTGAGCATTAGTTTGTCAAATGTCTTCTTTTGATTGCCACCGAGAGGCTGCAATCTCGAATAAACTAGGTCTCTACTGTTATTACTGTTATTGCTTTAAATTTGTAAAATCTTTAGAATCACTGTATATTGGTTTTCAAGTAACACAGCGACATGTTTGCTTATTTCTAAAAGAATCTTTGTTTAGAGGTATTAATATTATTTTGTTAGCCTTTTAGTTAAGTTAGTAGTTCTTTAGCTTTGTAACTGTCAATTTAGATAACGCCAAAAAGTAGTAATGTCCTAGTCAGATAAATTCTGTCCTATCGTTCTGTAACTATCTGTTTCCAATAACATGGATCATAGCATTTATTAGCAAATATTTCAGAATCTAAACAAAACCTTTGCTAAACAAACAACAACAGCTTTGTTATGCTAAAAAGAAACAAAAGCTTTGAGATAAAGTCCTCATAACCAATGCTTATTACAAAAAACTAAAAAACAAATAAAGTTCGTAGAAACTATACTCCATTTATTGTAACATTAGAAAACTTAACGGTAAAATTTGCACACGTTTTTAAATGAAAAAACGAAACTATTTAAAATTGTGTTTACTTCTAAAATAAAAACAATAATTACCGCTAATAAATGTGCATGTAGGCTCTGTGATGTAGGTATATTTTTAGTCCATTTGTGTTCGAAATACCGAGAAACGTGTGTTACAATTTGACCGTTAATTCAAACCTTAAAATAAACGTAGTATAACCTATCTCCTTATTAGTAAATACAGTACTCCGTCTCTGCAATTCCATCATGATATGTTTATTATTATATGTGATCATTTATGAAAAGGGAGGTTAAACTCTGATGAAAAAACGTTTTGGTGAGGCAGAGCAGAGCGAAAACTTACAGAATCGATCAATCACAATCTACATTTTGCCTAGATCTCGCCCTACTCCGCTTGCAATATAACAATGTGTGTGTGTGTGTGTGTGTGTGTGTGTGTGTGTGTGTGTCGAGTTCGCTCTACTCTTGTATTAAAAGTTTATTTTCAGTTTCATCCTTGAGATAAAATTGACAGCTAATACCTATAGCCTCACGTGGAAAAAAGATATAAGTCGTAGTGGCTTACATAGTTTTTCACGAATGATTTAATCATTGACGGTCATTTGGTCCAAGTAAACAAAATATAGTCTTTTAAACTCTTATTTTGTTTACTTGGACAAAGTGATCGTCAATGCCTATACAGATTTGGCTTTACGCCCATGGAGGCGTAAAGCCAAATCCGCTATTTTTTTCTGCGATTTTTCTGATGGCAAATGAAGTGGTACACAATGTGAACACAAAGTAGTCGCTACGCAACTATGCATGCTAAGAATTCGATCAATGTTTACCTTGGAAACCCAAGGTAACATCAGTCCAATTCGCTCATGTCATAATGATGTTGAATTATAAAAGTCTGAGTCCAAGTTTTTTTTTTCGACTACCATCGTTCATCCACCATTACCTCTCATATTTCGTTTTCTAGATTTTTTTTACCGTACAACGGCAAAAACTACTAGACACTTGCAAAATTGTCCTCCGATGGACAGAGCCATATTTTTTTAAAGAAACAACAAAAGCCTCAAGTATAAAGACAATCTTCATTATCGAATATATTCATTCAAATTTGGATAAATAATTTATTTTAGCCTAAAATACTTTGTAAGCGAAACAGCTAGAAACCGGTTCCTTCCTTATAATTATACTATTTTTTATGTAATTTTGTTATAATACACTTGTTTTTTTTTAATATGCGGCTGGAAAGGGGCGCTGTATCTTTTACTGTGGCAACAGCTTATAGAAGCTGGAATAATCTCAAATACTAATCAAACCGTGTAGCGCTCAATGATCACAGGTGCGTTCACAATTTTCATGCGCCTATAGTTCCATATGACCTTGGGTGTGATCATGTTTTTTTTTTAATAGTCTGTATAGTGTCATACTGCTGGACAAATGCCTCCCCTCTTGACCTCCACAATTATTATTATACACAAGGGATGGGAGTTGAAGTCATAATTACCTAAAAAAAATACACATCTGTGACCATTGGGCGCTACACGGGTTAAAATCTTATTAGTGACAAAACGAGTTTTTGCTATATAAACTGGTGATATTGTAGCCAAGGTAAGTATTTTTTTTTTGTAACATTTAAATAAGACGGAAATTTTGTTCGAGAAGTCTGAACGAAAATTATTATTGTAACACTAATTAGTACTTATCCTAAAAGGTTTTTTCCTGCCATGTTATTCTATCTACATCAAAATATAAATAAGCAGCTGAAATAACCTTCGGGACGAACTCTTAGAAATTTTTCCTTTTTATTTTGAAGTCTGATTTTAAGTTTGTATCACTGTAACTTGTATTAAAACAATTAAGTATACAAAGTTTATTATTTATTACTCAAATCAATGAATACATTTTCTTACCTATTCCATAGACCAAAAATAATGAAATAAGATTGACAATAGTCAAAATACCACAAACGGGACTTGTCACGCTATTATTACACAAGTAATATTTACCACGACGTTTCGGCAACGTTACAGTTGCCGTGATAAGTCCCGTTTGTGGTATTTTGACTATGAGTGAGAATCACGAAAGTTTAAAACGTTATAAGATTGACGATCTTCATGCAAAAGATAGTAGCTCGTTGCTTAGTACGAAAAAACGAACTAGATGTTGCCAGATGTATTAAAACATGCCTATACTTAGATTAGAGGCATAAAGGAAGGACTTACTAGAATATTTTTTTTAAGTCGTCCGACTTTGGAAATAAAGAAGTGATGTCACTAATCCAATTTTTTATTCATAATTACTGTTACTGTATGACCCGTTATTGTTGAACCGGCATTGAATGACATTGACAATGCACGACCAGACAATAAAAATAAACCGTGACCGTGAGGGTATGAATTTATGAGTATACGTATACATAATAAAGCCCAATTTTAGAAATTCAATTAGTATTATTTAATGTGAGAATGAGAGGAAAGGTAAAACTATTTTGAATCACTTCCTTGTGTCTACTCTCATTCCCCTGTCCTATGTAAATTTAAAAATGCCTCTTCTAAATTATATCGAAAATACAAACTGAGACATGGATGCACAGAAAAACCAGAAAAAGAGACCAGCGCTGGGAATCGAACCTAGGTCCTCAGCAATCCGTACTGCGTACTACCCCTACACCACCGTTGGACAGGAGTCAAGATACAAATTTCTCCTATGCACACATATCTCAGGTTGCCTTTTTCTACTACGCTACTTAAGCAGCAAAAAAATCTAAATTAATCCATATTTTAACTGACCTTTTCAATTCTAAAATACTCCATCATAAACCTTGGGGAAATATACGTCAAAAAATATGTGGATATACATGTTTCACCATTTTAAAAATTCTACCCTTAAAGGGGTATAAAGGGAGTGTAAGTTTGTATGGAAAAAACGTTAGGTATATATATTTGAAGATATAATTCTAAAACTTCGTGAAAATGCTATTAAACATTTTAAGTTAAAAGGGACATGGAAACGTTGTGAATGACTCTTGAACAGGACTAAGAGAATACGTGATTCGCCATTTTTAAAAATTAAACTTAGGGAAAACATTAAATAATGAAATATGAGTAAATTCAAAATAATTATTTACTGCTGATTGAAGTATTTTAAAGAGCTTTCACATCACTAGAGCCAACGTCAGTCAGTCAGTCAGCCAGTCGTCAGTCAAGTGTCAATGTCAGTCACCACATTTGTTTACACAATTGATTTTTTCCATTGAATAGTACTTTATGTGTTTTGCACTTCGAGTATTTATCTAGGTCTTGCATGCCGTGTTGACAATGAGGGTTTTTCGACAGGTGAAATATTCGTTATAGTAGTTCGTTTAGTATTTGGTTAGTATCGTGCACAGATTACTATTATGTAGCTAGATAACAAACAGCAGTGTGTGTGTGTGTGTGTGTGTGTGTGAAGGCAGAGGGAGCAGGGCTACTACGAAACCCGAAACTCGAAGTTCGTGTCGTGCGGTCCCTCTGACACTTATACTATTTAATACGAGAGCAAGAGGGACGGTACGATACGAACTTCAGAGTAGGCCGTTAGGGCAAGGGCAGCAGGGCTACTACGAAACTCGAAGTTCGTGTCGCACCGTCCCTCTCGCTCTCGTATTATACAGTATAAGTGTCAGAGAGACCACACGACACGAACTTCGAGTTCCGAGTTTCGTAGTAGCCAGCGAGGGAGCGAGCAACGCACGAAAAAACGTAAACTTGTTGACAAGTTTCAAACAGGGGGGGGGACAGTCGCCTATACCGTACTAATTCATGTCGATAGCGCCGCCATCTCCTTTATCTAACCTAAAATAAAACAGATTGTTGTCGTTTGTTTCAGATAGATGTCACTGAAAGCTTGAGATCACAAAATTTTATTTATTAAAAAATATTTTGTCGTTGATAATTACCGCAAAAATGAACTTTATTTTCGAAATTGACAATCGTATTGTAATTTCTAATATAAAAGTCACATAATTGTATCCGCTCAGTCGTTACAAATATTTTTTGTGTAGCAACCCTCTATGTCAGGCCAGGCGTCTATTCGCGCTCAACAAGGAACAAGATGGCTACGTTACAATATCGAAACTCAAGTGCTCAGACCACATAAAAAGTAAAGACAGTGCTGCAAACGGAAAATTGAGGCTGGTTTAAACTTAAGAAGACTGAATTCAAGCGGTCTCACTTCTCTTTGCAGCCCTGTTTTTAGTTTTTATGTGGTTTGAGCTGGGAAGCAAATCCAGTAAAGTAAAAGAATACCTGTGACTATTAATAGCTATACGTATGGATGGATATATACATCAATGGTACTAGTTACAAAATGCAGACGGCGCTTCAAAACCGTCTGCATGAATGAGACGAGAGAGGGCTCTCTTTTCCCCGTATATTATACTACTCTTTGGTTTCAAAGTCCATCGCATGTCCGACGTGTTCATATCATACATACATAATCAGTCAATCAATTCCGTAAGTTTATGAGTTTAGTTGCAAACAAATGCTAATGAACGAACAGTATTGTGTGGACCGCAAAAGTGAAAGGACCTTGTTGTTGAATTAAAACTATAAGTTTTGAGTTGTTAAGGTAAGTTATTATTTTAAAACGACGACATAAGTGTGAAAGAACAGCAGTAATCGTTTCTAGCTTTCGAAAAATCAATTTATTGTATTCAAGGCAATTCAAGGTAACCTAGAAAGTTTTAATTTAAATTCGAACTTGTTTCTGAGGTCCGTGTTAGGTAAGTATGTAAAATGATCAGTTACCGTATTTTGTTTGTTTACTAATTTATTTATTTTTGAACTTTTAAATTATGTTATAATTTTTACTTAAATAATTTATTGTTTTTGAATAAAATAAGCTTAAAAAATAGTTTTTAAAAAGTACTAGTGTAGTTTTAACTACTACTAAGTAAGTAGTTTAAATATTTTTTACTGTGCATTAAGTATTTTTTTATAGTGGGTGCATGATCTTTGCAAGTAAATAAAATAAAAAAAATAAAAACCGTCTATGCATTTGCTTAATTAAAAATACATTGTAACATTAGGTTGGTGCCTCTTTTTAAGTATACATGATGCCTGTGCTAAGAGGCACCGGTCTTCCAAAGTGGGTATCTGTTTTTACATTAGTGGTTATTACAAGCATGTTAAGTGCAAGATAATTACAAGCTTCTATTTAACTTATGAAGTTTGATTATGCTCATTCTGTTTTGTAGTTCAGTCACCATCAGATATTTCAGAGTGGCCAAGGTGGTCAAAAATATTGGCACATGCACTTTATTATTAAGGTATTAGAGTTCATGTATCAATATTTTGACCACCTTGGCTCATCTTGCGTCAAACTTCCAGTGGTTGGATTGACTTTAGATTTGGTATAGGTACAGTTGCGGAATGAAAAGGTTGACCACCTTAAGGTCTGTTTTACTTAACTGCTTTATTGACTGAGTAAGACATATTCCATCATAATATCATTAAAAAAGTTAACATGTGCTTGCAATGTGTAAACAAATTTATTTGACAACTGGGCAACCTTTTCATTCTGCCACAGTACATATGTAGATTGCATGACAAAGCAAGTGTAGCCAACAAAAAGTTGTGTCAGCAAAGAAAGCCAGTATTAAAAAGGAAATTTTAACAAACTACTTATTTTCCTAACTGATTGCCTTTAATTTGCAGTTTTTTTTTTTAGAGCCGAAAATGGCCAGTACTCTTAGACGATCAGCCTACCAGGCTGCAAAGAGGTCGAATGTACCTGCTTTGCAAGCAGTTCGCCATAGCAGCTCAGAGCAGAAAATATTAACATCAGTTTACAAGGATCTTCCAAAAGTCAATTATACTATCAATGATTTCATTTGGCAAAATTTAGATAGATGGCCTGACAAGACTGCTACTGTAAGTACTTAGTTTTTTTTAATATTTTTTCGTTGAACCAACATTGAAACAGTTACTTAGCACCTCTATAAAATAGTACATGTAAGTATGTATGTAAACTCATTATCAAAAATATGAAACGGTCACAATTGACAAACATTGACATTGAGATACATTTACAAAGACAAACTTATCCCTTTAAGTGATCTCTGCCAGTCAAATTTTGAGTAGATGAGAAGAGCATTCAGTTGGAGACCAACAGTGTTGGAATTTCAATTCAAAAGCCGCTGGTCAAGGCTACATTAGTCAACCAATTTTATTATCAAAGTGACAATTGAATGAATAATAGTGGTTAAAATACACAAAATCAGCATAATTTTAAACTAAATCCAAAACTGGTAAAACCGTGACAGAACAAACTCGAAAAGATGTTACTAAACAGAAAAAAAACCTGGCAATTGATTAATTCCAACTGTATGGCGGAACAACACTTCATGACCTCATTGTAATTGTCTCATAGGAACAGCATGTTTAATATATCTTATTTATTGTGATATTTATAGGTAAAAAACTAAAGTAAATGACCTGTTTTATGTAGTAGTAATTATGTCCATATATCATATAGATAAATAGACATTCCATATTCGAAAAATTACTTAAATCCCATATTAGTTCTTTGCACTACTACATAAAACATGTCATTTACTGTTCTCCACCTATATTTATTTTTTCGATAGAAATTTATGGAGACATTGCATAGTTAACAAAATATATAGGTACCTGTGTCCTACAGGAACTATGCAATTTCCGGAATAAAAATATAATCGACCTTATGGTTAGTGGCATAAAGGCGTATAGATATTTTTCATGTCTTGGTAACATACATATAATATTTATAAATAAATAAATATCATGAGACAATTCACACCAATTGACCTAGTCCTAAAGTAAGCTTAGCAAAGCTTGTGTTATGGGTACTAAAGCAATGGATAAATATAATTATATAGATAGATACATACTTAAATACATATTAAAACCCAAGACCCGAGAACAAATATTCGTATTTTCATACAAATATCTGCCCCAACACGGGAATCGAACCCGGGACCTCAAGCTTCGTAGTCAGGTTCTCTAACCACTATGCCATCCGGTCGAAATACCCTTGACTGTTGTTCATCTCTGGGCTATGATCTGTATGTAAAAAAACATTAATTTAAATCTGTGCAGCTATTTAAAACTATTACGTACATAACAACATAATGCATTAAACAATTATTATTATTTTTATTCTTTTCAAAAATTCACGCTTCTATAGTTACTCGTAACTGTGAATTCACATTAGTGGTTAACCAATGTTAAATAAGAACCAAGTAGGTACTTAATAAGTTTATTTATAGAAAGTCCAAGGTAACTTAAAACTGTTAAAGCAAACATATAAAACCTCGTTTGCTCGCGGCTTACGTCTTCGATCGCGTTACTTTGCTCACGTTAGATAGAGCTAAAAATATTTGTGAATTTTTCGAGAGTATAGATATATTTTCCAAAGATTTTCCCAGCATTCTGACCCTATAACGATCGATTAGTTAGGTTAGATGCTCGAGCTTCCTGGTGGCAGGTTTAGATAGTAAGATTTTGGTAGAGATCCGTAAAGATCGTGCTCAAGATGCTACCGCGCTTCATACTACACACACGAAACGAGTACACGAGTTTATTGTCAAAGTAGTGTGATCCTTGTGATAGCTGAGGATGTGTGACGTAATACGTAAATATTATTTCCGGCCGAAAAGTTCTCGAATGGAGGAGGATCGGCAAGTGCAGCGTAGGAAACCCCAATGAGATGGACGGATGCCCTTGTTAAAGCCGCAGGTTCATAGTGGATGCATCCCGCTTCTAACCGAAGCAACTGGAGGTCCACGGGGGAGGCCTATGTCAAACAGTGGACATCCTACGTGATATGATGATGATGATGATGGTGTTTATACCCGCACTTGTGTTAGAAATATAATAACCTAACCAAAAAGTTGAAAAATCTCGACTTTAAAGTTCAATATCTCAAAAACGGCTAAACGGATTTTGATGAAACATGTCAAAGAATAATCGCCAGAAAACCTGGTTTCAAATAAAAAAACCGCACTCAAATTGGTCCGCCCGTTTAAGAGCTACGGTGCCACAGACAGACAGACAGACATACATAGCGGTCAAACTTATAACCCCTCTTTTTGCGTCGGGGATTAAAAATAAAACTATGAGCTATCTCTTTGTCTGTTGTCAATGAGAAAAGGTCTACAGTGGGTCACGTATGACATACACGTAGACTATGTGCAATACAATTACCTTTTTTTATGTAAAGCTATTAACCTCTTTGGTCGATTATATCGCAACACAACTTGCATAAGCATAAACGCCGCGTGAGATAAGATAATAATTTGATGCTCGAGTAAATATAACTACGCTAGTTGTTGTAAGCAACTCCACCTGTGTCCCGTGAAAACTGCCCATTTAAAAAAAATCCCGTATGCTTATTTGCCCCCTTGTATAAGAATATATATATATATTTTCAATAAAATTTCATTGTATGCGGTAACTAAAAAACGTACCTAATGAAATGAATTATTTATGAATTCTTTTAAGAAGCACAAATACAAAAAAGATAGCCTTTTATTTGACACCCTGCTAAACATACACCAGGGTTTATTTATAGGCATTATTTATTCCACTGAAATAGAAAATAGAAATATTTATTCGCTCTTCTCTAAGTACATAGAACATAATAAAAACACATTTTAAAAATATACAATTTAAACACTAAGATATTCGAAAACGTACTGTCCCTCTCACTCATATTAAATAAAAATAATAGCTTCAGCGGGACGGCAAGATACGAAGCCCGAATGTCGCTTCTCGCAGCTAAAATAATAATTATAATAATAATAGCATACAATATAATCATCATCATCATCAGCCCACAGCAGACCACTGCTGGACATAGGCCTCTTCCATGGCTCGCCACAGCCACAACACTCTGTCTTCAGCCCCTCGCATCCATCCGCCGCCAGCGACCCTCTTAAAGTCATCCGTCCACCGTGCCTCAGGACACCCTACACTACGTTTTCATCGGTCTCATGTTCATCGGTCCTGCGACAGACGTGGCCAGCCCAACGCCACTTCAATATATACTGCTTATAATACTGATGGGCACAGGCTTCTTCTCTCGGATTTCCAGCTTCCTCAGATTTCTAGTTTAGTCTTGCCAGTCGCTTCTGAACGTGTCCAAGTCGTCCCGCCACCTCCGTCTCGGTCTGCTGTTAATTTTACCTACTTACATTAAAATTAGTCATACTTATTAAGTAACGGATAGGAAGGATGCAAATTTGGATGATGACCAGTTTCACTTCGAGTTCCATCTTTGCATGGAATCAGATGTATGCTGAGGGTCTCATCGAAGGGTCATCTATGACACGAAACCAGTGGGTAAGGCTGCTTTTAAATACTTTTTATAAGAATTTTATATAATAATTCAATTTTTATTAATTTTATTACACTAAAATTTATTCGAAGAATGCAATGTAAAGCAAAATGTTTGATATTTGTAGCGTGATAGGCGACGTTAGTTGGGTTCTAGGATTAAAATTAAGTTTTGATTTTAATTAAGTGAGACCATGATGATCCAATTACCTGTGATCTATAGAGCCTCTGTTTTAATATTATCCCCGGTTCTGGGCCACAAATATTAATTTAAACGAGTTTGAACTTAATAAAACTACTCTATACAGCCCAAATAATTGATTGAATCAACAGGATATAGAAATTGTAGGTAATTTTATTGTGGTATATGATAAGTTGATAAGGTAAATGACCTATTAATTAAATAACAATTAACAATTTAGTAAAGTAGTTTATATCATTAACCTTTAATCCCAAGATAAAACTGTAATAAAGTAACCGCAAAGTGCGTGTCAGCCCAGAGTCACTTTAAAACAAAAATACAAATCCCTTAAAATAAAATTGATTTCCTATCCCACAGGTTCTAAGTACTTACCTGATATTGTATAAAATCCATGACTACGGTACAAACCGTCTTAATTATCATAGCTTGAACAAGCGGGTTCCCCTACTTATATCTAAGCTTCATAACAGTGGCTTGGAGTGAATAAATTCGTTAAGCAATTTCGAGAGTGAGAGAAACTCGAGTTTGTTTTGTCTTCAGATACAACTCATCAGAGTTAACGTACACAAGCAAGCTTTGTCATATTTTAAATTTGTGACAACCATCATGTAAAAAAATTTAGACAACTCGGTGGTAATCCAGTTCTTACAACACCACTGCTGAAGGCACTGAAGCCACTGCTTTAAGCAGCGTTTCCACCAATAATGTGCGAGGATGTATTACGAGGGATGTGTTTTTTATTAACCAATAGAAACGCTTCATTTACACATCCTCGCACAGCATATCTCTGGTGGAAACAGCTCAGCGGAACGAGGCGAGGTAAATGAAGCATTTCTATTGGTTATTGAAAAACATATTCCTCGCAATACGTAATTTCAGTTGATTTCAATTGCTGCGGCCCACCTTAAGCTTATAATCTAGAGTGGCTCCTGGTCCTAATAAGTCTGTGCAACCCTGGACTAGGCTATCCGGTCGTCAAAAAAAAAAAAGTCAATAATCTAACCCAATCAAATTACTTTTCCAGGTGTGTGCGTTAACAGGCCATGGTTACACATACGCGCAGACGCATAGGATGTCCATATCGTTCGCGGCTTCACTCAGGACAAAATTGAAACTGAAGAATGATGATAAGGTTGCGGTAATTCTGCCGAATATGCCGGAATACCCTTGTGCGCTGTTGGGCGTACTGGAAGCAGGCTGTATAGCTTCCTTGATGAACCCCGCTTACACAGCCCGTGAGTATCAAACTTTTGTGCTACATTAGTACTCTTTATCTATAGAGATGGGTAAATCCGGATATGAAGATTCAAAAGAGTCTGATACTTAAGCGGATCCGAATCCATTATGGTCCCAAAGGAAGACCAGCGCCGTTCGCAAGACCGGCAGATTACCGATTTGAGACCATTTCGTGACATGCATAACTATTTTTTTTTTCTTAAAAATTCTTAACGAGTTCTTGAGTGGAGACCGCGAATCGGCAAGCGTGGCGTGGGTAGGCGGAGCGATGATCTTCGCACGGTAGCTGGCAGTTACTGGATGAGAGTGGCCGAGGATTGTGCTCAGTGGCGTACAATTGGAGAGGCCTATGTCCAGCAGTGGGCTAAGATAGGCCGATGATGATGATGATGAACAATTCTTACCACGTTGTCACGTATACCGAAATGTTTTCTTTCTTTCTTTCTTTATCGGCTCCTTTAAAATCTTATCGATATTGGATCGAGCGTATCCCGAGTGAAGTTTCAGCACTCACTTCGCTTGCGATCAGTCACATCGGATTGGTTCGGATATGTTCGCTCGGGCGCTGAGCCGGTACGCCGGTAGTACATCCGAAATCACTTACGATGATGGAGCTTTCTCCAGACAGCAACCATGCAACAGCTAACAAACATGGAGCCGAACCAAAACCAAATTTCATCCGAATCTGTTCAGCAGTTTTAGCGTAAAACTGTAACAAACATCCTTACATCCACCCTCACGAATAATAGTATATTTTATAGTTTCATTTAGCGTGCTTATTATGTGAAAATTTAAAGACGTAGTGCAAAGTCCGGACGTTATCAACGATTATTTTATTAATTGATAGGAACGGTCCTGTTCAAGATATTACACAACTGATGGGACTTCTGGCGGCACGGCAGTGCCCCGCCAAGTTGAGCGCAAGGAAAACTGTCGATGCGTTGGGACGATGATATCAAAAGGGCAGCAGAAAAAAGTGGCTGCATGTTGCACAGGGCCATAACGTGTGGCATAGATAGTGTCTGAAGAAAGAAATACTAGACTAGCCTTTACCCACGATTTCACTCTCGTATTTGACCAGTTGAATCGAAATTCCGGAATTTTACTAAATCATATGTATGTATGTAAACTCTTTATTGCACATAAAAATAAAAAACAAATACCTACACAGAGAGGAGAACAAAGGCGAGCTTATCCCTAAAAGGGATCTCTTCCAGCTACCCTAGTTAAGCGAAGACAATAAGAAGAAGATAAGCAAACAGTTAAAATTACGTGCGGTAAATAAAGAATTTGAAATTGTCATGGGAATTCCGAAAATGTATATATTGTGGTCAACATTTACGTCGTATGATGATCACCCATGTAAAATTTCATGGAAGATTTTGGAATTTTACATGAATGTGTAGAATATAAAAATTTCATCCAAATTAGTTTAGACGACGTTTTGAAGTAAAAAGTAAGGCATGCATGTACGCATGCTCGCACATACTCATAAACTTTCAAATTCATATTATTAGTTGGATAACCGACACCAATATATGTAGGTAAAACTACGTTATCGTTAGCCAGAGGCGGCCTCGTGTTTGTAAGTTTATAACATACATAAAAATAAACCCTTCAAAAATACATTGTAAAACCATCCCATGGGAGCCAAGTTCGATATTAAGAATATCCATGATTGTCAACTGCGTCGATAAAATTAATGAGATCTAAGTAGGTCCCTGGTGCCGTAGATAGTCCTCTAATTTATTGATAAGATAACATTTTATAACTTCTTTATTTAATTTTAAAAAAATGTCGTGATTCATCATCATCATCATCCCAGCCTATATACGTCCCACTGCTGGGCACAGAACAAGAGGGCTGACGAGGATGTCGTGATTATTAAAGTTAAATATAGTGCCTACTCTTTCTCTGAAGGATCGAATTCGAAACGAGGAGATCCGACACAGAACTAAAGTCATCGACATAGCTCACCGGCAGTTCTCAGGGCGAGAATTGC
Organism: Choristoneura fumiferana; assembly: GCF_025370935.1. Classification (NCBI taxonomy): domain Eukaryota; kingdom Metazoa; phylum Arthropoda; class Insecta; order Lepidoptera; family Tortricidae; genus Choristoneura; species Choristoneura fumiferana. The sequence continues at coordinate 14,677,486 of NC_133478.1, forward strand.
CAACATTTTTGGTTCTTCGACTGAAGTGGCAGTGGGCCGGCCATATCAGTCGAAGAACCA
>NC_133478.1:14677555-14777142 GCF_025370935.1 Choristoneura fumiferana
ATAATCTAACCCAATCAAATTACTTTTCCAGGTGTGTGCGTTAACAGGCCATGGTTACACATACGCGCAGACGCATAGGATGTCCATATCGTTCGCGGCTTCACTCAGGACAAAATTGAAACTGAAGAATGATGATAAGGTTGCGGTAATTCTGCCGAATATGCCGGAATACCCTTGTGCGCTGTTGGGCGTACTGGAAGCAGGCTGTATAGCTTCCTTGATGAACCCCGCTTACACAGCCCGTGAGTATCAAACTTTTGTGCTACATTAGTACTCTTTATCTATAGAGATGGGTAAATCCGGATATGAAGATTCAAAAGAGTCTGATACTTAAGCGGATCCGAATCCATTATGGTCCCAAAGGAAGACCAGCGCCGTTCGCAAGACCGGCAGATTACCGATTTGAGACCATTTCGTGACATGCATAACAATTTTTTTTTTCTTAAACATTCTTAACGAGTTCTTGAGTGGAGACCGCGAATCGGCAAGCGTGGCGTGGGTAGGCGGAGCGATGATCTTCGCACGGTAGCTGGCAGTTACTGGATGAGAGTGGCCGAGGATTGTGCTCAGTGGGCGTACAATTGGAGAGGCCTATGTCCAGCAGTGGGCTAAGATAGGCCGATGATGATGATGATGAACAATTCTTACCACGTTGTCACGTATACCGAAATGTTTTCTTTCTTTCTTTCTTTATCGGCTCCTTTAAAATCTTATCGATATTGGATCGAGCGTATCCCGAGTGAAGTTTCAGCACTCACTTCGCTTGCGATCAGTCACATCGGATTGGTTCGGATATGTTCGCTCGGGCGCTGAGCCGGTACGCCGGTAGTAAATCCGAAATCACTTACGATGATGGAGCTTTCTCCAGACAGCAACCATGCAACAGCTAGCAAACATGGAGCCGAACCAAAACCAAATTTCATCCGAATCTGTTCAGCAGTTTTAGCGTAAAACTGTAACAAACATCCTTACGTCCCCCTCACGAATAATAGTATATTTTATAGTTTCATTTAGCGTGCTTATTATGTGAAAATTTAAAGACGTAGTGCAAAGTCCGGACGTTATCAACGATTATTTTATTAATTGATAGGAACGGTCCTGTTCAAGATATTACACAACTGATGGGACTTCTGGCGGCACGGCAGTGCCCGGCCAAGTTGAGCGCAAGGAAAACTGTCGATGCGTTGGGACGATGATATCAAAAGGGCAGCAGAAAAAGTGGCTGCATGTTGCACAGGGCCATAACGTGTGGCATAGATAGTGTCTGAAGAAAGAAATACTAGACTAGCCTATACCCACGATTTCACTCTTCGTTTGACCGGTTGAATTGAAATTCCGGAATTTTACTAAGTCATATGTATGTATGTATACTCTTTATTGCACATAAAAATAAAAAACAAATACCTACACAGAGAGGAGAACAAAGGCGAGCTTATCCCTAAAAGGGATCTCTTCCAGCTACCCTAGTTAAGAGAAGACAATAAGAAGAAGATAAGCAAACAGTTAAAATTACGTGCGGTAAATAAAGAATTTGAAATTGTCATGGGAATTCCGAAAATGTATATATTGTGGTCAACATTTACGTCGTATGATGATCACCCATGTAAAATTTCATGTCTCTAAACTTAGCGGTTAAGATTTTGGAATTTAACATGAATGGGTAGAATATAAAAATTTCATCCAAATTAGTTTAGACGACGTTTTGAAGTAAAAAGTACCTAAGGCACGCATGTACGCATGCTCGCACATACTCATAAACTTTCAAATTCATATTATTAGTTGGATAACCGACAGCAATATATGTAGGTAAAACTACGTTATCGTGAGCCAGAGGCAGCCTCGTGTTTGTAAATTTATAAAATACATAAAAATAAACCCTTCAAAAATACATTGTAAAAATGGGAGCCAAGTTCGATATTAAGAATATCCATGATTGTCAACTGCGTCGATAAAGTTAATGAGATCTAAGTAGGTCCTTGGTGCCGTAGATACTTAGTTCTCAAATTTATTGATAAGATAACATATTATAACTTCTTTATTTAATTAAAAAAAAATGTGATTATTAAAGTTAAATAAAGTACATACTTTATTAGGAAGTAGGTCCAAACACACCGCTGTTGCTTTTTCTTTGAACTTGGCTTGACATGACACGCCACCGCGTGTCTAGATAAGAAATACTATACTTCAATATTATTTCTCGCATTATGTATACAAGCATATACCCGCGGCTTAGCTCGCATAAATCATTAGGTCTGGCGAATTGAAATTCCGGAAATTCTGTAAATTTCCGTGGGAATTCCCAAAATGTGTGAAAAACACCTGTGGAAAAATTCATGTACCTATCTAGAATTTTCTATGGAATTTCACAGGTATGCGTGACAATATCGAGATAAAAGTAATCTATGTTTATATTTCAAAACTTCAGCTATGTTTATTCCGAATTTCAGCCTTTAACCAGCTGTTTCAGCATGAAAGTGTAACATAACAAACACACCCACTTTCGTATTAATAATGTTAGTAGGATTTCAAAGTATTCTACTTTAGATATACAAATTTACGTAACATATGCGCAGTAAATCGGAGATTAAATTAGGCACTTTCGATTCTCTTTTATGCCAAAAATATCTACTCGTACTTGTCATGATAAATGATGATAATAGATGGATAACACTTTTATGTCCTAAAGATCAAATTCCAATTTCCAAATACCTACTTAAGTCAGCTCAGGTACAGACATGGTAAAAGATATGTTTACAATACTACCTTTACGCTGTTACTTAGCGTATGAACTGCATAAATAAATAAATGGGACATTGACCATACGGACACACGGACACGGGACCCACACCTCAGCCGTTGCGAAAGGCATAATATTTTTTTCTCATTTTATTTTAAAAATTATAATAGAATAAGTTGCTCAAAAGCAATGCGATAAACCAGTAAGTATCTTAATCATACTTATATGTGCACTAGCCGTTACCCGCGACTCGGTCCGCGTAGAATTCGTTTATCGTATCCCGCGGGAACTATACAATTTTCCGGGATAAAAACTATCGTGTGTCCTTCTCCGGGACTCAAACAATCTGTACACCGAATTTCATCTAAATCGGTTCAGTAGTTTAGACGTTACGAAGTAACAAACAAACAATCCAACAGACTTACAAACTTTCGCATTTATGATATTATATAATAAAGGTATCCCTATTTGTTTTGGTATATGTGTTTATATCATTTGAATTTTAATTCCAGATGATTTGAAACACCAACTCAGCAAAGTGGATTGCAAAGCGATCATCGCCTCAAAATTGTCCTACGCCAGTATAAAAGAAGCGTTGAGCGCTTTAAAAATCAACATTCCAATAATTCTAACAGACAATGACGACCTGCCAGAAGGTGCAATCAAGTTCGCAGAGTTTGCAGAAGACTTCAATGTAAACACGGACTGTTTAAAGTCTGTGAAGCGCGGTCCTAATGACGTGGCCATACTGCCTTTCTCTAGTGGTACCACTGGCTTCCCTAAAGGTGTTGTTATTGACCACAAAAGCGCAGTTGCTATGAATATGCAAATCGCTGATCCTAATATAGTAGCTATCAAAGAAACTACTGGTGAGTGACAGTCTGACTATGGTTTCCATAGTTAGGACGATTATACTAAGATATACAAGAGAGATCTATAAGAGATACAAGAGTTTGCCAAAAGACTCGGTGAATACATCAAGCCTTCTTGCCGCGATTTCTTATCGTGAATCAGAAGGGGCTATGAAAGTGCTTTCCTACGGCGAGGCGAGACGAGGCGAGGCAAGACGATTATTGAAATTTGTAACGCATGATTTCAATTCTCTCCTTGCGTGTTTTCGGTGGAAACAGTATGGATTGGCGAGGATGTGCGATACGAGAATTTGATTTTTTGTTACTGTAATAATGAACCGTATTGCTGCTTTCGTAGTGTTTATTACCAGATGACCAAACCACCAGATGAGACGACCAGATGGCCTAGTGGTTAGAGAACCTGACTACGAAGCTCGAGGTCCCGGGTTCGATTCCCGTGTCGGGGCAGATATTTTTATGAAAAATACGAATGTTTGTTCTCGGGTCTTGGGTGTTTAATATGTATTTAAGCATGTATCTATCTATATAATTATATTTATCCGTTTCTTAGTACCCATAACACAAGCTTTGCTACTTTTGGACTAGGTCAATTGGTGTGAATTGTCCCATGATATTTATTTATTATTATTATTAACTCTGCAACGGTCTTTTGTTTTTTTTTGTAGAAATAGGTCGGCGCGATTTCAATTCTCGTTGCTCTCGTTTCGCCACGCCTCGCTGTTGGAAAAACACCGTCAGACGTTTTTTTTTCTATTTCAGCGACATACCAGTCCGTTTTACCGGCGATCCTGCCGTTCTTCCACATCTTCGGTTTCAACGCTCTGATGGTGAACCAAATGTACTTCGGTGTGAAGTTAGTCACAATGCCATACTTCAAACCGGACTTATTCCTTCAAACGCTCACCAAGTTCAAGGCGAATGTGCTGTTTTTGGTTCCTCCTATGGGTATGTCCAAGTGTCGAGTGTTATTTTCAAAACCTAGCCCGGTTTCATATAAAATAAATAAAATAAAAATTGTAATCATTTATAATCAGACGTTTATCGTCCATTGATACAACAACATCCATTACAATAATAAAAATAAAACGGGTTAACGAGTGTTAGTATCAGTTCTTCTTATAAACTATATTATTATATTAGCATATGTAGATGGTTTCGGAAATCAATTAGTTCTTAGTCTGTTTGAGCCTAGTCTAAATTAAGTAATACTATAGTTTTGGTTTGTGTGATTTGTGTGTTCTTACAGTGTGAATACACGTTTTTTTTGTATAGAGGTAGCTATCTTAAGGTCGTGGGCAAGCAAAGTAATTGCTTATAGTTCATTGATATGGACCTCCACATAGTAACGCCTGATCCAATAACTTAATGTTCTTGTTTTACAAAAACTTTTTGCTGTGAACCTAATTGACGACGCGGCGCGTATCAAAAGTAGGACCTGTAGCTTACTAGTATAATAAATGTACTCTTGTGTCTATAGCTAGAATACCTGTGCTGGTTTGAACCATACGTTCTTGTAATCTACAGTGGTATTCTTGGGCAAGCATCCGGCCGTGACTCCTGCGCACATGGAAACAGTCCACAGTATCATATCCGGCGCCGCGCCCATCTCAAGTGACGACGCCGCCGCTATCGTCACGAAAAACGTGAGTTAATATCCTCGTTAGTTGAGGTCAGACAAGTAGTAATTATGTAGTAGGAAGAAATCGCTTTTAAGCGATAAGAACATCTATTATCTATTCTGCATTTTGACTTTCAAAGTTGTATTATGTGGTGTTCAATAGAGAATATTTGTGTTGTATTGTATTGTACTGAGCAGTGGCCACAGCCACAATAGATTGAATTCTCTCCATTCAGATGCCTGGCGACTGAAGTCAGAAGGAAGAGAGTTTGCATGAGTTTGGAAGTTGATAGTGCGTTGTAGAACGTAACAGTTTCCCTAGATGGCGCTGGGGTCGCTACAGAAATGAAATGATTTAATCTTCGAACAAATAATAAGTCCTTGTAATTAGTTAGTACTTATTATTTATTCGTAGAATTTAATTTATTTTGCTTTAGACATAGTAACAAGTGGTTTTGAATAGTGCTAATGTGCAGTGACATGTATTGTCTAACTAAATACTTAAATTGCTAGTGCACACAAATATTATCTTATTTTTAATTAATTTTTGGCCCATGTGGTGTGGGCTGGCTGTCGTCTGTGAATTTTGCAGTCACGTTACTCTTATAGGTGTAGAACTGGATGAACTCACGAATTTCTGCATCAAGTATTCCGATATCTTTTCCTTACCTTTGGCAAGGCCAAACAGTTTGGCAGCAGTCTAAGGCTGTGGCTCCACTGAGGCGGAGACGAGCGGAGCGGAGGGGAGACGTGTAGGGGTCGACCAATCCCTACACGTCTGATGTTAATGAGGGCGAGACGAGATGTGGATTCAACTGATATGATTGGTCGATCACTACACGTCTCCTCTCCGCTCCGCTCGCCTCCGCTTCAGTGGAGACGCAGCCTAATTCCAGCGACAGGAATTGTCCAGTCAACTCCTACGCGAGTATTGTTACTACACCCGCCGCTCTCCACTATAACACTACTTCACTATAACTGTATAAAAGTAACATTGTTGAAACATAGACTATTTTAAGTTCTGGCGTTTTTCCACAGAAAAACCTGGTGTTCCGCCAAGGATACGGCTTGACAGAAACCAATGGATGCATTACGATCGGCCGCAAGGATGACACGAACCATGCATCCGTTGGACACGTTATCGCCAGCTCGGAAGTCAAGATCGCTGATCTGCAGACTCACGAGGCTTTGGGACCTGGAGAGGTAAGAATACAGCAGTTCCATGTCAAGGGGCCGTTCATAATTACGTCACACCAATTTTGACCATTTATAGCCGCTCCCTTGTTACACTTATGGCTATAAAAATGGCAATTATTTTGTTCCTGTGGCAAAATCACAAACCGCATAACTTACTCTATTTACTCTTTGAGCAGAAATGGTTTTTAAGTTCTGAAAACAAAGTCATATCATATCGTATCAACGTCTAATCGACAGTGCTCCGCGTCGTGGAACTCCTATTTTAAAATGTTTTTTTTGCCAATGTATAAGAATTGTTGCTAACATCTTGAGGAACCCTGCACGGGTCGTTCAAGCATTTTTAAATGAAGTATTCTTTACAAGAATACAAACTGAAGCCCCTCAATAAATATTACGGGACACTTGACACCAATTGACACTTGACATGAATTGAGCTTTTGTTGTGGGTACTACGCAATACTTATACCAAATATTGATTGATTTCATTGCAGGAAGGTGAAATCTGGTTCCGCAGTCCAAACCTGATGCGGGGATATTACAAAGACGAGGAGGCCACCAAAGAGGTGATGACAGCAGACGGCTGGTTCAAGACTGGTGACATTGGCAAATACGATGAGAATAAATATTTGTACGTCACTGACAGGATGAAAGAGTTGATTAAGGTGAGTTTAGTAATGTAAATAAATTTCACCTAGGCCTTTTTCACTGTTAACTGTTAAATTTTATGTGACAGACGTATGTGATGCCGTCTCTGTTTGTTCTGTCCTAATAAACAGAGACGGTACACATTTATTTGCCACATGAAATTTATCAGTGAGTGGTAAAACTGGCACTTAGTCTCAGACGCGAATAGTTTTATTGATTCGCGAGTAATTACGTTAAACATATTTAAATATGGGGAGTTTTTTTAAAGTAATTATGGTTGGGATCCCGGAGCAAATAAGTTCAATCTCATACGCTCGATCAATACACTTTAAGTGTATAAGGACATCGAATGTCGAATGTTCTCGAACAAAATTCCGCAGCTAACTTTACTTTTTGAAGTATGCGGATGATAAAAGACACGCCATGAGCGCATTACACGGCAGAAATTTCCCGTGGTTATACCTACAATGCTATTTGTATTATTAGCGATACATTTTAAGAAATCCGACACATTTTGGCGTCATTTTAAATTACGTCTTTTACTGTTTGGTGGTTACTTTTGGGGTCATTTTGTCGGTCTTTTTTTTTATTTTCTTTGGAACTTCGGTTAACGCCCGACCGAAGTTTGACCACACAATTTCAGCAAAGCATGCTAAGACTTTAAGAGCTGCACTAAATATGATAAGACATCGTTTGTAATATTCACTTTTCATTTCTAGGTCAAAGGATTCCAGGTAGCTCCAGCAGAATTAGAAGCCATAATCCGTGCCCATCCTAAAATTGCCGATTGTGCCGTGGTCGGCGTACCGGACCCCATCACTGGGGAACTCCCCAAAGCCTTCATAGTGCCCCTACCGAACCAAACCGTGAGCTCGGAAGAAATCATGGAATTCGTAAACAGCAAAGTAGTTTCTTTTAAGAAAATAACAGAGGTGCAGACTATCGAAGCGATACCCAAGAATCCGGCTGGAAAGATTCTGAGGAAGGATTTGAAAGCTAAGTATTGTTAGGAGTTTGAATGTTGAACTAAGTTTGCCCCTTATTCATGAAAGTTACAGACATTTATAGAAAAAAAATGTCTATGTCTGACAAAGGCAATTAGACGTCAAATTATAGATGAAAGACAAAACGTTAAGTTAACGGAAGATACGCTAATGAATGAATTATGATTATGATTGAGGGGTTAAACTTAGAGAGGGATAATTTGTAATTACGAGTATTTGTGTATATAATTTTATAGTAATAACTGTATATTTTTCTTCCTTGCCAAATATTGATATTGATATAGTTAATACTCTGTAAGAGCATTTGCATTATGAGTCCAATTTTGTGAACGGTTTTTTAACGAATGTATTGGTATTAAAGTGATTTATATACATTTTTCCAGACTTTAAAGCTAAAGTTAAATTAATATTAAGGATTAAAAAAACAATCACACTATAATATAGTTTGTTATAATTCTTGTAGGTAGGTATATTGTATTAAAGTTATATAACTTGTTGAAGTATTTTTGAAAATCTGTGGGATAAAAAGCTTTGGGTGATAGGCTTTAAGAATAACCTAGCATTTTAAGACTGATAGAGGAAACATTTTTGAAGAAGAGACCTATGTCCGGCAGTGGACTGATACAGGCTGTTCGTTCATGTTGATGGCAAGAAAAAAAACAAACGCAAATTATTTGTCGTTGTATGAATGTTTAACGAAAGTCAAGTTTTGACTTCGCTAATCGTGAAATAAAACTCAAATTTCCAAAATAAGGGTCCAAACAGTATGAATGAAAATTATATTTAAATTAAATGAGATATTACTGTTAACAGTTAAATTTTACATGTGTTATATAGTTTATAAATGTATTTATAATTTCTTATTGAACCATGGGATTGTGAAATAAAATAGCACACAAGATAAAGAGTGCCTATCTTTATGAACAACCGTTATTTTATTAATATGACCCTGGGCTTATCACGACGGTGTGTTCCCACTATAGAACTAATATTATAGTACTGTCAGTGGAACTAGTGGGAACATCTGTATTGCTAAAATGACCCCGACGTTTCGGATATAGAGTTCCCGGGTGATATTATTTATGAGTGAGAAGTGCAAAGTTTTGAACATTGAACGGTTTAGGTACTTCTTTATCACATGATTCGATATGCTTTTATAATGATCGCAATAAAATATACTCAGTGGCACAAAATTTGGCCCACCATTCATTATACAAAATTACCGATTCTGCATACATTTGAGGGCCAGATTTTTTGCCGCTCAGTATATAATTAAAAAACAAAAATTTAATTTAGCCATTGAAGTATTTATATTAAGTGGTGTCGCTGCTAAACGTAGGTACTTAATTAAATTTGTTATAAAGTAACGTTGAAGTTTAGATTGTATGTTTTACTACATGGAATTACAATAGGGATGTTGCCTCCATTAAAAAATAATTCGAAGACACGACTCCAGTAAAAAAACGCTTTATTTTAGCCCTGAAAACCAGATTAATTTTCGATTAACCACAAAATTAGTTTTTTTGTTGCTTTAAAACAAATAAATAGTTAGTTGATTGAGTTGGCGAACAAGTGACGTCATAGTTGCTATTTCCATTCAAACTCTATGGGAGAATTGTGTTTTGACAGCTCATAAAAAGTACGTCAGTTGATTGGTGGAGTCAACATCCCTATTAAGGGAGACATATTTTGTATGGGATGTAGACTACGATTACCTTACAGCTTACGATATTTCGACGACTACCAGTGTTATGATCATGGGTATGGTAGTATACCCATGATCAACATTAGTCGCGTCGGTAAGTAGCGGTCTACATCGCGTATAAGGACCTACTATAGCTGGCGCGGTTTGTACGGAGTGGTTGGATGCCTGTTGAATAAGTTTTTGGTAAAAAAAAAACATTTTTATTACAAGATTTTTTTGCCGACTGTACTTTTGTTGGCTGTACTTGTATTGTCACCCAAACTACATTTGCATATACCAAATTTCAAGTCGATGCCACTAACCGTTGAAAAGTTCCGTCCTGTGGAGACGATCCTGGCCGGACTACCAGGATGTCACTACCAGATTATTGTATTGTCACGCAATTTACATAAGTAAGTATATCAAATTTCAAGTCAATCCAACTACTAGAAGTTGGTCGAATTTAACTTGCATGATTGCGTTACAGACAGACAGACGGATAAACGGACAGGTGAAACTAAATAAGATTGTAAAATTAGTTTGAGCAGCGCTAACTGCACGCGTCGCGTGCGCAGGATATTACTTGTACCCGCACTCGCAGGCGTGCGCCCGCTCCGTGCGCCCGCGCAAGCTAGAGCATAGACCCTAAAACATGTCTAATGTAACTGAATCATTAAAAACTGTTATCATACTGCAGTCGTGTGAAAAGAATAAACATTTATACTTTTTTTACACCTCATTAACATAAGAGTATTTTTGATATATATAAGTATATAGCTAGATCAAGTAAGAACAATGCAATTTTAATTATAAATTTAAACATCTGCAATATTTTATGCGCTTATTTTTTTAATTTGAGATTTTCCCAAGTTTTGCAACTGTATTTGTAATGACATGTATTATTGATGGGTACGAAACTAAATCTGTATCTGTTTTTATTAAAAAATGCCTAGTCGTTTACATACTCGTTTTATTACATTTACTAGCTATTAATTACCTACAGGTTTTACTTTACAAAGTACGATAGGATCTCCGAGTTAAGTATGAACGTTACTTTACTATCTATCTATTTGTTAAGTGAAACCCAATATATCTTTTGCATTCCTATTACTTGTAATGTACGCTCGCTCGAGGAACAAAAAATGTTATTTCTTTAAAAGTGGAAACTGCTTTGGCTTATGAATCAGCTAAGTTATATTCATATTCAACTGTGTTATATATATATGCTGTTTGTTTCCTAAATCCTACTTATATTATAAATGCGAAAGTTTGCGCGCGTGTGTGTGTGTGTGTGTATGTCAATGTTTGTTACTCTTTCACGCTAAAACGGCTGGACGCATTTAGTTGAATTTTGGTAGGTACGTAGATAGATGGGCTACTGGATTAATACATAGAATTGAATTGAAATAACAACCGCCAGACTTAGTGTCATGAAATTTGGTATGTAGATAGCTGGACATCTGGAATAAAACATACATAGGCTACTTTTTATCTCTATATTCCCACGGGATAGGGATAAAATCTCGAAATAACGACCGCTGAGCATAGAGCAATGAGGGCTATCGTTTTTTGTCTCACTAGATTATAAATAAACCCGCGTAGCTCACCCAAAAACTGAGATTTGACATTTCGGAGACCTCACGCTACACTAGCGCCTCTAGTGGCGAATTCATACGCGATAGCCCTCATTAAATTTGGGTTGGTCATTTTTAATGCAACGTCAATGAAAACCACGATGTAATTACCGGGAATTCCCATTCTAATGGTTTAGGTACACGTGCGAAGCATGCTTGCTTGCATTATTCCTTGCACCTTTGGGAGTAGGTATGCTTGCTTGATCTGTTGTTTGCAAGCTCACTTGCATTCTGGCTTGCATGCTTGGTTGCATGTTTGCTTGCACGCTTGCTTGAATGCACGCTTGCTTGCACTATTTCTTGCACATTTGGGAGTATCTTTGTTTGAATGCTTGCTTGCTTGCATGCTTCCTTGCATGCTTGCTGGCATGCTTGCTTACATGCTCACTTACAAGCCTGCTTGACTACTTGCTTCTTTGAAATGTTTACGGTTCACGCGAGCAAAGCATGCTCACTTGCAAGCTTGCTTAGATGCTTTCTTGCATGCTTGCTTGCATGCTTGAATATAATATGCATTCAACTTGCTTGCTTGCACTCATATTTCTTGCATAATTACATGCTTGCTTAAATGCTCACTAGCATGCTTGCTTAATGCTTGCTTCTATGAAATGTTTATGGTTCACGCGAGTGAAGCCGCGGCTAAAAGCTAGTTATATTCGAAATGCGAAAGTTTGTGAGTGAGTGTGTGTGTGTATGTTTGTTACTCCTTCACGCTAAAACGACTGGACGGATTTGTATGAAATTTGGTAAGTAGATAGCGGGACGTCTGGAATAGAATAACACATAGGTACCTATACTCGTAGTAGGTTACTTTTTGTGACGATATTTCAACGGGGTAGGGATAAAAAAATTAAATCTCTACTGCTGGGTTAGAACCTTGAAATTTTGCACAGTTGTTCGTGGTGCATAAACGTCAATGAAGACCACGATATAAATTTTGGGAATCCCCATGGATATTTTGATTCGTATTATATAGAAACTTTTTTGTCTGTGGTTGTTGCCACCTGATTGCCTTGGTCTTTGACGAAGATTTTACGTTATGCACTAGAGCATTAAAAGTCATTTTAAGTCGCCTAGATCAGAGCATAAATACGAAATTTACGATCGTGCATAACTCTGCCCATTTTCGAGCGGGACGGATAGACCCTCATAGAATATTTCATGTCATTTAAAATCAAACTAGCTCTGCCCACTACTTCGTTCGCAAATAATATGTTTATTGGAACTTTAGTGTTTTTCAGGATGTTGGAAACCATTAATGTCGGCCAAATCTAGTTCAATTCCGTCTAGTCGGTTTAGTGAGAAAGATGGGAAACAATAATTTATAACTCGGAATGTACGCGCAATAATGTACCTACGACGTGATAATCCGAAGCATTTTTGCTTCCAATTATCATGCCGTACAATATCATGGTCGCGCATTATCAGGGCCTACATAATATTGCGCGCTGTAATAATAAATAAATAATAAATAAATAAATATCACGGGACAATTCACACCAATTGACCTAGTCCCAAAGTAAGCTTAGCAAAGCTTGTGTTATGGGTACTAAGCAACGGATAAATAAATAAATAAATATAATAAATAAATACCATGGGACACTTGACACCAATTGACCTAGTCCCAAACTAAGCAAAGCTTGTACTATGCGGATACTAGATATGTACTCTGTGATAGGTACTAGGCAACGGATAAAAATACTTATATAGATAAATACATACTTAAATACATATTAAACATCCAAGACCCGAGAGCAAACATTCGTATTATTCACACAAATATCTGCCCCGGCCGGGATTCGAACCCAGGACCTCAAGCTTCGTAGTCAGGTTCTCTAACCACTAGGCCATCTGGTCGTCTGTAATGTACGTAGTGATAATGTACGACGTGATAATCTGAATCCAATAGATTCGCATGACCATAGATCTGTGTTAGGTCAAATTGTGACCACAATGCGCGAGCCGAGCGAGCGTAGCGAGCGTTTCGCGGCTGCGGCCGGCGAAGCGCCAGGACCAAATTAAGTTATTTTCTACTAAATTTATTAATATTCGGTGTACACGAAAAACAAATATACATAAGCACGGATTATCATGCCGTGCATTATTTGAGCGTGCATTAATAAGTCGTACATTAACTACAATCGTGCTAGTTCGGCACGCGGTGATAATGTACGGCATGATAATCCGTGAACATAAGCACGGATTATGAGGCCGTGCATTATTTGAGTTAAAACATTAACTACACCCGGAAAGATTAGATATAATGTAGTTCCACCAGAGTTGAGTTCACCTACACAATAACATGTCGTATAATGACTTCGTTTCATTCATTCTCCTTTCGTGTAATAAATTTTTGTAGCTGTGTGTGTACCTAATCATTCACGTCACCTCTACCTATAAGTAATAACACTCATCCATCCTCATAAACTTCTACATTTATGATATTAAAAGTAGTTTAGTAAGGTAGTACCAATTTAAGTAGTACCTACTTAAGATGATGAATGTACTATGTTGTTGGGGAGTATGTATTGTATTATACCTAGGTACTTACATTTACACTTACATAGGTAGAGTACATTTAGTTGTGTTGTTTGTTATTCTATCATACTTAACTCATACTGTTTATAGGTCAGTGACTTACTCATTCAATGCGGTCATTGAATGTAAGCAATAATAGACTAGGTACCTACTCGAATAGACAATTGACACTGGAAAAACCGGATCGCGATATAGAGGTTCTCGAATTACGAGCTGTCGGTACACAAGATGGAGCGACGGCCTGGTTAAGATCGCGGCATCGCGGTGGATACCGGTCTGAGTCGACTATGTCCAGCAATGACATGATGATGATGATGAGCTCTTATAGTCATGCTTACCTAATCAGATTTTTTTATGAACGTATTTAATGTGCAAAAAACATTTAAATATTATGTACTATCTAATCTGAAAGTTATTGCTATTATTGTAACAAGTTACATGAAATTCCGAAGATAAAACTGTATGGACTATCATGTTTTTTAAACAGTAGGTACCTAATTGAAAATTCTTGAGAGCTCATGATGGGGGGTCTCCAAGCTTGAACCTTTTTTTTAGGCTCGGGCCACATGAAAACAAAAATAAAGTATAAAGTACCTATCCGAATTTGAAGTTCAGCGACTCTTACGGGTAACTTTATTGTGTAACGTGTCAAATATGCTCTGAAACATATGTTTTTTAAAATTTTGCGAGCCGTATTTAATTTCGAATACATTCTCAATAATGTTATCGAATATAATAATATACATTCTCAGTATATTTTCTTTACTTTTTAAACACTATGTTTTTTTAGATGTATTTACTAAAAACATAACTTACTTATATGTGATTATTTTAGAATAATCAGATTTTTCTGACACATCCTATAAATCCTCAATCATCCGATAATTGTAGTTGCAATTTTGATGGAAGAATTGATGGAACAAATAATTTGGTAAAATCGTTTGTGGCAAGTGAAGTGGCAACTTTTCTCCAACGCGCGTTTTCTCCTTGGTGGTATAATTAAGTATTTGGTGATATTGACAACTATTTTCATAACTACATAAATTCTTAGTGTGTACAAACCCTAAATTACGCTCATAGTGTAAACCGGCTTTAATAGCCGGCCGTAAAACAAGTGTATCGGATGCTCACTCTATTACAATCAGTTTGTTCCAAGCCGTAGCAAAAAGCGCGCGCAAAATGAACGGGTTGGCGCGAAGACTTCTGTCAAGTGAATTTAAAAAAATAAAATGGCAAAGGAAACTCTCAGTGAGTGCAGCTATGAGAAAAGACGAAGATTTCATCATAAAGTCTTTTCTACCAGAAAAAAACATTCCTGATATGAAGATTCTTGATCGACTTTGGATCGAGGATTCTGGCTTTAAGAACTTGGTCTCGGTGGTGAGTACTTCTATTTATTTGAGTGCAAGTACTTGAGTTCACTGTATTATTTACAGTTAAATAATGTGTGTAACAAAGTTTGAGCACAACCTTTATGGAGAAACAGAACATTTGTGTTGCTTAGGGCGGTTGTTTTTTATTTACAAAGATTTAGTACTTTTTTAATCTACTTTAACGATTATATATATTAATTCTGAATATAAGTATTTAAATTAAAATTGAACTAAAATAAATTAATTACGTACCCACTTATATATGTAAAGATATTTCATTGGATTGGTAATTCCATCTGTGAAAATGAGGGTTTCCCCGTATACTTACGTCTTATTTTTGATACTTCCGCTTTAAAAACTACGTAGGTACATTCCTAGTTTTATTCTAGACCGAAAGAGAGAGATTTTCTGTTTCAAACTCAACTCTATTATTCCTACCCTGATCAACTTTACCTAAATTTGGATTGTGACACAGTAAAAGTTTTATTAGTGATGCAGAATAGAACACTTAGCAAAAGCTTAGCAAGATATTCATGATAGCAACTGCCTAAAGGGCCCCATATACGGTACGATTCGTCCGTACGATCGATCTGATGAAAATCGTGTCGATTCATCGTTACGATATTCATGATTGCATGGGATTTTGTTGCGATGACATCGTCTTCGATGAAGAAAATCGTTAACGATCTTGACATACACTATCGATTCGTCGTTTCAATCGGTCTGAAGCGACGGATCGTACAGACGAATCGTACTAATATGGGGCGCTTGGTAAACTTGACCTACGAGTAGGAAGGTAGAGTTACTACATCTGGCAGTACCTACAGCGCTGGTTCTGCAGGGCTACTACGAAACTTGAAACTCGAAGTTCGTGTCGTGTGGTCTCTCGGAGGGTGAAGTCACATCTATCAGTATCGAATCGCATTTTGTAATACATAAAAACCGGCCAAGAGCGTGTTGGACAAGCTCAATATAGGGTTCCGTAGCCATTACGAAAAAAAAAAATTAGGAATATTTTATACGGAATCTTCCAAGTTTACGTGTATTTTATAACTTAGGCTGCTATTTAAGAGTAAAACTACTTATAATTCTCAAGCAAACTTAGCCGTTATAGTTTTCCTTGAAAGTTTGATACTACCATCCTGATTTTTTTCAAAATTTTCCATCCATCGGTTTAGATTTTAGAGGGGGGGAGACGCTCGATTTTAATGAAAATTTGCACTTTAAAGTTGAATATTTTGCAAACAAATCACTGAATCGAAAAATCGATTTAGCAACCCCTTAATGATTTTAAAAGACCTATGCAACGAAACCCCACACTATAAGGTTGGATGAGAATAAAAAATCACCCCCACTTTACGTCTATGGGAGGCACAATAAAAAAACATTTTTTGAAATTTTTATTGTACCATTTTGTCTAGCATTGAAAGTCCCTGAGCAAAGCCGCGGACGGACGGACAGACAGACATACAGATAGACAGAAAAACAGACAGACATGGCGAAACTATAAGGGTTCCCTTTTTTCCATTTAGACTACGAAGCCCTAAAAAAACACGAGTTATGCAGGAAGCCAATAAGCTGCCTGAAGTGTTTTTGTCGATAATGCCTTTTGAATAAAGAGGGCTGTATTTTACCTAAACTTCAAGCCCTATTTATGCGCGAGAATTTTGTAGAATTTACTACGTTACATAGAATCTGATTTGATTGTTCTCCTATTTACCTAGTTATCTAATAAATTAATTAAATCATCTTCCGACATTTGACTTCAATGCATAAGATAGGTATATGATGGTAGAAAGAGATAGTGGATGCAATTTTGATTGCGTGAGGGTTATATATTATAGCTTTTTTAAAAAATACAAGCTTTTAAAATAGGGCCTCATCACAAAAAAAACTTTTAAAGTTACAAACTTAAAATGACAATTTTCTACGATATTGATTGAAATGTTTAATTACCATGTTCAATGATTGTCTATGTATGTTTTCGTGGTAGTAACAAGTTAGTAATTTTTACCTACTTTAGCAAAACGGAAATGGTAATGTATGACGTTTGTTTTTTACAATGAACTAGCGAATAGTTAGATCATCAGGTAAACAAAAATACGCGAATTATTGTTAATGAATTTTATGGCAACCTTAGGCGTAAACAGTCTCGATTTATGTTTGTTATTGTAGGTATATAGGTAGGTAACATGAATCAAATAAGTGGTCTATCAATTTTTAAATAAGTTCCTAACAAATGAATATGTCGCTAAAGTCGAACTTTCTAGTTGACAGACATACGTCTATTGGCATTATTGTTTTATGAAATGCAAACGATTATCAACTTTAGGGTGGTAGACCACATATTTGGCTGATGGTACATCATATATATAGTTTTAACCTACACGGAGCCGAAACTTGGACCTTGACTGCGAGGCTAATCCACTAATTCAAGGTCGCTCAGCGAGCTATGGAGAGAGCAATGCTATTTTAAATTTTTAGGGTACCTCCTATAGACGTAAAGTGGAGGTGTTTTTTTTTTCATCCAACATAGCATCCAACCCTATATTGTGGGGTATCGTTGGATAGGTCTTTTAAAACCATTAGGGGTTTGCTAAGATTATTTTTCGATTCAATGATATGTTTGCGAAATATTCAACTTTAAAGTGCAAATTTTCATTAAAATCTACCGCCCCTTCTAAAATCTAAACCGGTGGGTGGAAAATTTTGATAAAATTCAGAATGGTAGTAGTAAGTATATCAAACTTTCAAGGAAAACTATAACGGCTGAGTTTGCTTGAGAATTATTTGTAGTTTAAGAGTAAATAACAGCCTAAGGTATAAAATATGCCTAAACTTGGAAGATTCCGTATAAAATACGAAATCCTTAAAAAAATATTACATTTGTTTTTCGTAATGGCTGCGGAACCCTATTTTGGCAGTGTCCGACGCGCTCTTGGGCGGTTTTTTTAAATTCCACTTGATGGCAAACGAGCAGGCGAGATTCCGTACAAAATACGAAATCTTTAGAATAATTTTACTTAATTTTTTCGTAATGGCTACGGAACCCTATTTCGGGCGTGTTCGACACGTTCTTGGCCAGTTTTTTTTAAAAAGGTAGATACCACCCTTCGGCTTAAGAGGGCGGAATAAAATAGTTAAGGTAAGTAATAAAATAGTAAATTGGTAAGGTTTCATTTCGATGTTCGTCACACGAGTAGGTCGCAACTTAGTAAACAAATAAATGTTTATTTCCTTTTGATTGGATAATGACGCGTCCCCTCTAATAAAATCATGACGTCAACTCACGGCCGCCGAAATAGGTCATAAGGCAAGTTCATTCACGGTACTAGTATTAGCTATTTGATTTGGCGCTATCGAATTGGTTAGCACCTATTTATGTACAGTGTTTTAAGTACATTGAAACCAAGATTACTTTTTGGAGTCTTTTTTGTATTTTTTATTTCAACTCCAATTTTTTGTTACTTTTACGGTCATCCAGTGAAATCTATATATTTCACACGAAAACACAATGAAACATGGATACACAGAAAAACCACAAAAATAGACCAGCGCTGGGAATCGCGGCATTTAACGCGTAAAGGTTTTTGAAAAAAAAACCGTCTGAATTTCCAATCGTAAATTTGAAAGTTGCATAAAAAACGCGCACCTAATTTTATCCTACTAATATTATGAACGCGAAAGTTTGTAAGTCTGTTTGCTTGTTTGTTTGTTACATCATCATTGATTGCAATTCGGTATACTTAGTTTGAGTCCCGGAGAAGGACTAGTATACTTAGTTTTGATTTCGGAAAATTGCATAGTGTGATTGATTTGGCGGCACTATATTTTAACGCCAAATCACGTACATAATATGCGTTACATTTGCAGTGTTGCCATGTTATTCTTTGCAGAGTTGGCTTGGCTCGGCTCTACAATATAGGTAACAATTTCATTTTAAGTTTTTTTTTTTTTTATCGGTCTCACTGTATTTAATGATGTAATTTTTTTAATGTATGATGACCCCGATGGTCCCAAAGGAAGACCAGCGCCGTTCGCAAGACCGGCAGATTGCTGATTTGGGACCGTTTCGTGGCATACATAAAACTATTTTTTTCTTATTTTTTTTTTTATTCATTGTTCTTATGTTTGTCACGAATAAATGTTTCTTTCTTTCTTTCTTTCTTTCATAGTTCCCGCGGGATAGCGAAAAGAAATCAGAGCGGACGGAGTCGCGGGTAACGGCTAGTATCTCTAATAATAGCGGTTGGTTTTATCCCGATCCCATGGGTATTTTGGGAAAAAAGTAGCTCATGTTATTCTAGACTTCCAGCTATCTACATTCCAGTTTTTTTTCGGTCTGTGCAACTTTTATCATTTTTTTTTTCTTAAGAACCTTCTGCAAAGTATATGAAAACATAAAATCATTTTTTATATTATATTATTGTCGGGGATTTCGGATGCAGCACTGACGGTCGTAGAGATATTATTATTTTTTAATTTTACTAAATACATAGTTTTAGTTACATACCATCGGCCAAATGAGTGGTCTATCAATTTTTAAACAAGTTCCTTCCAAATTAATATGCCACTAAAGTCGAACTTTCAAGTTGGCAGACACGGCTATTGGCATTATTATTTTATAACATGCAAACGATTATCAACTTTAGGGTGGTAGACCACATATTTGGCTGATGGGATATAAGTAGGTTACTGCATTATATTTTATGCTCTACGTATACGTTTGCGTGACAGGCATCAAGAAGGTACCACCTATTTTACAAAGCTTAGCCATTAGCTAGTCAATTACGTACTAATTAGTACATTTAAGTTCAATGACTATGGTAAATAGGTAGAGTAAGAAAAACTGACGTTTGCACGCTCTTGACTTGAAACATAAAACGAAAATTCTAGAAATAGAAAAAAAATGAAATACCAAAGCCCACCCCAAACATTTTAGACCAAGAAAGCTGTGGCATAGATGTGTTTATTTATAATGTAGGCAAGCATCCGATTTGACGATCCCAAACTTTAAACAGAGTATAGATCTGCTGTATTAAAATATTTAGTTTTGTTATATACTTACTAGCTTTTGATTAATTTCGGTTATCGCGCGCTGTTCCCTCGGGAACTGTGCATTTTTCCTGGATAAAAAGTAGCCTATGTCACTATCTCTGCCAAAAATCACGCATCCGTCGCTCCATTTCGCCGTGAAAGACGGACAAACATACAAACACACACTTTCGCATTTATAATATTAGTATGGATGATTTAAGTCATTATAAATATGGTCAATTCGACTTTTGTGCTAGACTTTTCTCAACACAACTCATAAATTTGACATAGATTTATATTCTTGTTTTTACTTTTAATTATTATTATTGTTATAAAATATTTAATTTTACTCTTATTCGACATTGTAAATTCTATTTTTATTTTTTTGTATACATTTGACGAATTTCTTATTATTACCTACCTGACATGTGTTTATGATTTATTTATTCAAAAGGTAATCTATTAACAGAGGTTTTTCCGAACCAGTGGTAGGTTTTTGAGATGCATAAGTCCTTGTTATAAATGGCCGAAATCGATTTGACCTAACTGATAAATAAATAAAAAGAAATAATAATGTAAATGACATAATTATACTGGCATTATTAACGAAATTTTATACCGACGTAGACCTTGGCCTTGTAGAAGACGGGTAGAAACTGTGTTTACCTACGTTAAATTTTATAATCAAGAATAATACGGCCTTAATTATTTTTACAACTATTATATTAAATTAGCAATTTTCAATATTTAATACGAGAGTGAGAGGGACGGTACGATACAAACTACGATTTTCAAATTTCCTAGTAGCGACACGTCGAGGGGAAAATGGGTTTAATTATAGAGTTTAACACTCTGCTTTTCACTTCTATTGCGAGGAGATGAGATGAAATAACAACAGTGGAAACAATGTTCACTTAATAGATAGGTAGCTTTTGTTTTTCATGCATTGCTGTAAATATTAAATTTTATTTCATTGATTTTGGGTCATATGTCATATATAATTAAAAAATAGGTACGTAGAAACTTTTTTGTTTGTGGCTGGTAACACCTGATTATCTTCGTCTTCGACGAAGATTTTACTTTATGCATTAGAGCATAAAAAGTCTTTTTATGTCGCCTAGATCCAGCATAACCACGATTTTTACGAGCATGAGAAGTGAAAAAATATATAATTCTACAGCCTCACAGAGCCACTAGTACCTACGAGTTAAGGTAAGACTGATGCATTGGAGAAAAGAAAAAATACAATCGTATTATGAAAACCTTCCTTTTTTTGAGTCAGTCCAAAAGATTGCTTTTTTTGTTTAATCTATCAAATAATTCAGTTTTTCTTCTTATTTAAACCTTAAATAATATCAAGCCACTAAATAAATAGTTCTTTCGAACCTTGCCGCCCGTTTTCACATTATCAGATCCGATATTGGTGTCGGCGCTACATCAATGAAATATTGGATCTTTTATCCAATTTCAAATCGGACAACTCGAAAGAAAGGTAGCAAGTACATAATTCACACGTTTTACGTACTTACCTCGATATTGTATCGGCGTTCGACATAGTTATCGGATCCGATGATGTGAAAACGCTCTTAGCTGCAGTTTTTTCAAAAAACCAGAGTACTATTGAAGTTTTTTGTCTGTGTAAGGCAAAAAATTACAAACGAATGTTAATGAAGCGTTTATGAATAACTTAAGTCGCTCACTGGCCTTTAAAGGACGACAACTTGCAACTGCAGGCCTTTTGGCAATGATGACAGGTTGCGTGTCGGACCTTCAACATGTTATAACTCCTTACATAATATTCAAGGTCTATGTCGTACGTTCTTATAATAAAAACAATGAAGACTTAAGTAATAAGGGAAAGAAGCGTCAGCACTATTTTTTTTTATATTGTTTATGTTTAGTAAAGCAATAGGTAAAGATGTCATAAAACTCTTTCAGGGATCGGTTTTCTAGTAATCACACGTAGATATCGAAAGAGCTACGAGCAAAACTACAGCTCTTATTACTTTTTTCGGCTACTTACTCAAAAATGTTAATTGAGTTGTAGTTTTGAAGAAATAAACAATATACATTGTAGATTTAATATTTTTGGTTGCTATTTTTGAGTATTTATCGAGTGACATGATTAAAAAATCGGTCCTTGGAGCCAACTATGTAAACAAGAATTTTTGCCGTAAAAATTTGAACATGATTTGAATGTTTGGTGTCAAGTATTTCGAAAACAGTGAGCTCTGCTAGAGGCGCTGCCAAGTTGTATAAACTGAATGTAGGTATACTTTGGAATCCGAAATATTGAATTAAAACACCATAACGAACGCGTCGAAGACAAAAGTTATCCTATTAGAGGCTCGGTTACGTCAAACAAGTGAAAAGTAAATGGTGCCATTAAATTCTGTCACCTGCGAAAACAAAAACATTGAGAATGGACAAATTATTAGCTCACATCTGATACTCATAATTATCGTTAGGTAGGTACCTACAATTTAAAAAAAAAGCTTCCATATTTTTCGCGGACACCATTTTGAAAAATGGCCGTATGTGACACCAACCATTTATACGAAATGATAATAATAAAGAATATTTGTATTGTATTGTATGTTCAGTCAACGTCATAAGATAAGTGATCATTTCTATACCTTGTCGCTTTCAGTCGTTACACAATTTCGTATGGCTTTTCAAACATGATGTTGAAGTGACAAGGTACAAAAGTGATCACTTATTTATGACGGTGACTATACGCCCGAAGGAAATAACTCTCCTTTTGGTATTCGGGTAGAAAAAATCTAAAAAAAATCTTAGTGCATCTCTATGAACTTCAAAGAATACGTCTGCTTAATCAAGTCTAGTTTTGGAGGTTTAGTCTGTAGGTTGTCTGTCAGTCAGTTTGTCAGTCACATTACTCTATTATAAGTATAGATAGCTTCAAGTACACCACTTGGGGGTTAAGATACCAAGATACCTAAACAAGATAACTCTACTTAATAAAATTTTAAAGCATAATAAGATATCTTATCATGTAGACATGCTTCTTATCAAATTCAAACTGCTTTTCCAAGCCATTGAAATATGTAATGCGTTGCTAATTAAGTTTTAATTACGATGTCGCGTTATTTTACACAAAAATGTACGGTCATTGTCTTAAATTGTTTTGATCAAAGTTCATCTTAGGACCCCGTCACACTGGCGTCGTTTTTAAGCATTGGTGTCTTGTCCGGCCCTACATAAACTAAGTACGAACGAAGTGCAAAATTTGAACTGCGTATCTTGCCGTCCCGCTGACGCTAATATTATTTTATACGAGAGTGAGAGGAACGGTACGATACGAAAAACGATTTTCGAATTTCGTAGTATGCCCCCCAGTTCCTGCGCATCTCGTCATATTTCGAATCAGCATCTTAAACAAAACAAAAAACGCCACTAACGTCGCGGGTCGCTGTGCGAGCGTTAAGGGCGCGCCGAGCTTCTAGCGCATTTATTTCATTCATCTACAGCTATTTGATACTCATCTAGGATATTAAAATAAAAAACTGTACTATGTTCTACAGTGTACTCATAATGATTCACTGTAGAAACACGATTCCTTGTTGTTCATATGATAGAAATAAATCCCAAAGTCATCTCTGAGCTAAAAACAAAATAAACCTTTAGTACGGAGTACGGCGTAAATATTGCGCGGCAATTCATCAGTTTTGAATGGTAATAAAAGTAGGTAGATGTTTTTTTGTCGCCTATACACGCACGTTACATTACAACTTTAAAATATGCATTATTTGTTTCAGTAATAGGAAGGAAATGCCTATAATGCCTATAATAAAATTGCGCGCGTTCTGACTAAAATATCTTTCTTCTATTCTATCAACATATCTTACTTCTATCCCCCTTCCCTCACTTGCCTTATCCACATTGATTACCGCTAGAAGCTCGGTGCCCTCTTAACGACAGTTCAAAAGATCCTTTGACGATAATCTTTGTCAATTTACATACATGCGAAGTAAACAACCGCTGTGCTGCGTTCAGCCAAACACGTACTTTTGTACATACATGTAATGATCTTTATCCGAGGTCACCCATTGTTTTATGATTACATACAATGATCATACTTATCTGTCAAACGTAAAGCTGCAGTAGATAATATATGGCCTCAAATCGAAGCCTCAAATTCATTGCAAAAGTTATTTTATTTTACCAAATTTAAAAAAGGAGGAGGTTATCAATGTTTTTGATTTTTTCAAATATTTTTTATCTCAGAACTCCGTCTTTTATGAACCGTACTTCAATTGTCATCAAATCAGGATCTGATGAGTGGATCATAGGGAAATCAAGGAAACTCTTCAAATATTATTGTAGGGACACCTATGATGATTTGGGTACATTTTAGTAGCTCGTGCATCCCGTCTTGGTGAAGCCCCTTAGTGAAGTGAACTATTCAATAAAGAGTATTTCATGGGTTGAGATTCGATTACATTACAACTGCTAAGCAATTTATGCTCATCGCAACGTATTACGCTAAAGTGGAACGGATGGTGAAGCACCAGGAAGACTCCTCAACAGTTTAACGTTTCTGCATCGGAAAAAGCGAACTTTCGTAAAAGTGATAAGCAGTTGAGATTAGGCTATTGTAACTTAGAAGTTATATTAATTAATAATAACATGCAAAAAAATAACAAAAAAATTAACCGATTGCAAGAAAGTATAAAAATATTTTCTACAGTTTGAATTCAGTGCCTCAGCACGAGCCAGCAGAAGTGGACCTATAGGCCTACCTTAGCTGGTTAAAACTTTTGTTTTATTTTTTTGTTGTAACTTGTCAATCAGTTGTTTGAGTTCTTCTAGTAAAATAATAACAAGGAAAAAACAAATGAACATGTAAAATCTTTATACCTTCCAACAACACAACTGCTTCGTGATTTTGTTTACAAGTTTAGAGCAAGGTTACTTGCAAGTTCAGGCAAAGGCCGAATTAGCGAATTTGAAGGCGAGCTACGTAATGTGACATAATACGAATAATATATGCACCGAAAGATGTTTACGTGATATTTGGTGTCACCATTGGTTTAAGAAACCTTGCTTTATGTATCTACATTAACATTGCGAATTTCGGACCTCAAAAAGTAAATGAATCACAAGCATTGCAGCATATGGAAGATTCAGGGGCTGTTTCACCACGCACTGGAAATAGAGATGCCATCATATTCAGATTCAGTGCCGGGGCTCTACTAATACTGGATATTCATAGATACCTGCAAATTTTTATTTGTACAGAAACCTTGATGCGTGAGTCTTACTTGCACTTGAAAGAAAGAAAGAAAATACATTTATTTAACGCCATAAAACAAACATAGAGGGAAACAAACATAGAACAAATAAAGACATACATGACGCTAACACTTAGCTTGTTTATATCTGCGCTAATATCTACGTGGTATTATGTAATATCCAATCTTTTGCGTCGGGGGGGTCAAACAGTTTCGCTAATGCATCATTAAATTTGCCAATGCTCATGGACTTTGAACAGGCTAGAAACATGTTGAGTTATTATCGTCAAAATATACAATATATCCATGTTCTTTAACATCGACAATGTGCCGTACCATAGTTCTAGAAAATGTTGTCTAATGAGTTTAAATGTCGATGTCGATTTCTTCGTTTTTGGTTAAATAATGATCACATGAAGCCTTATTTTAATCTATTTCAAATCGAGTAGTACACACTTTATAAATTTGTTTATTGTTCTAGGAATGCGCAGAAACAAAGAAGTCCTACACTTACGAGCAACTGCAACAGAACACCGCCATCTTCGCGACATCTCTGCTAAAGAAGCTTGGTTTAAAGCAAGGAGATATAGTTGCAGTAATGCTGCCTAACTGTCCCGAGTTTGTAGTTACGGTGTTGGGCATCGTCCAGGCTGGATGCGTGATGACAACTATAAATCCCATTTATAAAGAGTGTAAGTAATTAGTAGATCAAATAGAAACAAAGTCTCATTTTAGCCGTTGATGAACATATATCTAACGGTTAGCCTGGGAGTGGTTTGGAATCTAGCTATAGAAGAAAGAAGCTTTCCACCAATAAAATTGAATATGTATCTCCTAGCCTTTTTATATTTTACCCCTCGAAATTGTAGTAAGTTGTTATTTACTGTAGAAAAACAAGTGCACTGCGACTTTTCCGTTGTGTTTGTGGCAACTATGATAAATAAATATCTGATACCATCTAGTTCGTTCCCCATCTCGAAGCTTTTCTCTTTGGAGAGTATAACCTCCATGTTCGGAAACCATTCGCTAGAATACAGATAAATTAACAAAATTAGACATGATATTCATAGTATAATTAGAAATATGATATTAGTTCATAAAACATATTCAAGTTTATCAATATATATAAAATATAAATTTCAAACACTGCCGATCATACAATTGAAAATGGAAGAGGGTGGTAGGTGGTGGTAGGTATCTTACATTGGGGCATTGTAAATCTTTATTGCAGTGTATTATTGCATGATTACAAACTTTATCTAAAGGATATAAATTATGTTTCTTATCATTTATCATACTAGTTTGTACGGTGGAGTTATAAAATAGCACGATGATGTTACTTCGACGTGGGTGTGAATTTTATATCGTAAACTTGTCGTCTGTAAAAATAGCTATTGCATGAATAGGTACCTACGAATAATAATTCTTATTCATAGATGAATATCTACTCATAGCTATACATTTCCCTTAAGATCTAAGATCCCTTTAAGGAATAAGTTCGCCTTTGTACTCTTTTGTTTTGTTGTTTTCTTTTTGTATTATTTTTGTGTTTTATGTACAATAAAGTATTTACATACATACATACATACATTTAGATAATAGTTTGATATAACTCTGCTGGTAATTGGACAACTTTACCTGAAAGCCCTGTAAGGGTTTTTCATCGAAAAATTTGATTCGAAATATAGTCACGACGTCGCGGTAATATCGACCAATATGTGTGAACATTCAGCGAACGGATTAGGTTAGAGTAGTTAAAGCTGTTATATTATTTTAAGTCGCAACTAATGTAGTATCTCTTAAATGCGTTGCAGTGGAACTAACGCATCAATTATCACTGACGAGACCAAAAGTAATAGTGACAATAGCAGAATGTTACGGAACAATACAAAAAGCCGTAAAAAATGCCAACCTTGATCTGAAAGTCATCGTCAAGGACCGTATAGACACTCCAGTACCGGATGGTACAATAAGATTCTCGGAAATAGCAGAAAGTGGGGAAGCCGATCGTGCTCTTCTAGACAGGCTAGAGAAAAGAAAGCCAAACGATGTAGCTATAATACCGTTCTCTAGTGGAACTACAGGATTGCCAAAAGGAGTAGAAATAACAAACAGAAACATTATAGCCGCCATGCAGTTGATGGCTGAAGAGAAGAATAGCTACCCGAAACTTGCCAATCGTAAGTTGTACCTACTTAACTTTTTTTGGAGGAAAAAGGCGACGCAAAGTGCAGAACAAGCTATTTTGTTTCTTATCTTGTAATAAAAGCAATAAAATGGCGTGTGCTGTAAAACTTATAGTAAATCGATATGACGCCACTGTAATAAAATTTTACATCGGCTGGCATTACTTTTTTACTTACTCAAAGTGAATCACAAATCTATGTTTTTATAATTATCGTTGCCTTCTTCTTTTGCTTGAACTTATTTTCTTTTTATTTGGAGTTGACTCTTCTGGTCATAATTCTTCAAGTCGATTTTCTAACAATGAATTAACATGACGGAATAAAGAACCAACATAAAAATTATGTACGCATCATACTTTTTTTTATCTATAGCCAAAACGATATCATACCAAAGTATTTTACAATCGTTCTGTTAACACCACAGCAAATCCGAATCAAATTAAAGTCTTACTTTTCACTCCAATATTCGAGTAAAATATATATCACTCTCTGACATGATTACCACGATGATGTATTTAAACATGCTAATTTTATCACATGAGGTAAATGTCCTAGTGTTGTAATGCTAATGCCCTATAATTAATATCCAGCTATCACTTCTATTTAAATAAAGATTACAACTCCTGAGAAAATGACCAGCACTTGGACGTCTACCTTAAGCCAAAGTAATTCGCTGTTTGTGTCTGTAATTTAATTTATTCTTGCTCTTAGACTGAATTTAATACTGTTCTTTCAGAGAGTTTCCAGGACGTCGTTCCTTGCATCTTGCCTTTCTTCCACATCTACGGGCTCGTGATCAGCTTGCTGGGGCATTTGACAAAGGGATGCAAGCTAGTAACAATGACCAAGTTTTCTGCTAGTCTCTACTTCGATATCCTTATGAACGATAAAGCCAGTCTTTTGTACATCGTACCTCCAATCGGTAAGATTTTAAGAAATGTTACAAAAATATCAAAAAGTAATGCTAACTATAAAATAACGTCTGAAAATGATATTTTTATGTCTTTCTATGTTTGTACCCATTTTTGATCCCACACTGTGTTCATTTTGCTTAGGAGAAGGGCTCTGTCTGGTGACATTGAACATTCAAAGATATCTGCAAATTTGTACGGAACCCTCAGTGCGTGGTTGTAACTCGCACTTGGCTATTTTTAAATATCAAAGAATTTTAATTAAAAATTGGCGAGATTAATCAGATATGCAGTATCCAATCATAGTTATATTAGTACGGATTTACTGAGTTGAATAGGGTTAATCTTGACCGGGTCTCCAGAATCACCCCGTATTAAGTATACTTTAAACATAATTGATGCTGATGATGGTAATGATAAAGCATTACTATCATCATCATCATTAGATGATGACTGCGATGACGACGATGATGATGTGTTTTGATTTTTCCAGCGATCCTTCTCGGCAAGCATCCAGATGTGACTAAGGATCATCTAAAACACATACGTATTATATCTTGCGGCGCTGCCCCCTTGGCAGCCTCAGACGCCGAACTCGTACTAGCCAAGACCAACGTAAGCCATTTAAATTCTCAAGCCGCTTGTAGACGTCCGTTGTTTTCACTGGACAAATGGGGTATTGTATGGCTTACAACACTATTATCTATTCTGTGTCACAACACAATACAGTACAATACAAAGTATTGTATTGCACTGTATAGTATTACTATTATATTATTATATATGTTATAGTATTATTATATAGCCTTAGGGTGGCAAAGAAATTCTTTGGTCAATTATATGCCACTCATTGAAGGTGTTCATTTTAAAGTCAATCCCCTCTCGATAGGTTTGTAAAAATGTGACGATTATATGAATCGAATTCTTTTTCTGCAGGGTAAAGTACAGTTTGGCCAAGGTTACGGAGCAACAGAGACAACGTCGCTTACTACAACGACTGTCATTGGCAGCGAGATTGACTACTCAGCTTGTGGCGTTCCTATGTGCAACATGGAACTCAAATTCATTGACCCTTTGTCTGGACATCCTGTTAAAATTGGAGAAGTAAGTCGTAGATTTTTACGTGTGTATATCTATAAATATTTCAAGCGAAGCCGTCCAGCTGTTGCGTTGAACAGAAATAGATAAACTACTAGCATTAGCCCCGGCTTTTTTTTAGTCTTGGCGGGGACACTACCCCCATTATGTACATAATTCACGAGGATAAGATTTTGTTCTCAAATTTTTGCATTGCATTTACCTAATACCTATGTTCTCCGCTTTTTTCGCTTGTCATCTTGACTATTATATTACATATTTGGAGACCAGACTAAAGTGTATACTTGGCGGCTGCATGGTTGACACAATTTTTTAGAATTATCTTTAATGTTTTTGTAGCAAGGAGAAATGTACGTCAGAGGGCCTGTTGTGATGAAAGGTTATCACAAAAACGAACAGGCGACAGCAGATAGCTTGACTGCAGACGGTTTTTTCAAGACTGGTGACCTTGGATACTACAAGCCTGGAAAGGGGTTGTTCATCACTGATAGAATCAAGGAATTGATAAAGGTAATATAGAATAATGCTTTTAAGAGCGTTTATACCTGTTGAGCTGGCAACGTTGCATTTTTGTTAGTTTTCTCGATTATTCCATAAAAATTGAATGTGTCTACTCCAATAATTATTCGTGATAGACTTTTATATTCTTTAAAAACAAATTAATGTTTATTAACGATTTTTAAAGACAATAAAAGTGTATAACGAATAATTATTGGAGTAGACACATTAACAATATTTTTATGACATAATCGAGAAAAAGTCAGTACCTAGGTATAAACGCTCTTAAATACTGTATGAATTCAGGCGTTAGGTACTTTGCGGAGATTCATGCTTGAAATAAAATTGGTAATCATGATTTAGCAGCTTCACATTCATATGAAATCCTGCATTGTTGCGATAAAGGATTACGTCTGGGTGTTCTAGAATAAATGAAGATAATTAGGTACAACAATAGGGACTTATTAAATCATTAATGAGCAATTGAAATATCACGTCATCACCATTAATTGCTACATGCTACCTTGTATTTTTTTCTTTGTGTACCTGTTATCTGTATTGTTTCACCATCATCATCTGAGCCGCAAGACGTCCACTGTTGGACATATTCCTCCCCCATAGACCTCCAGTTGCTTCGGTTGGAAGCGGCTTGCATTTACCGTGAACCCGCGGCTTAAGCTAGGTCATTCGTCAATCTCGTTGGTGGACGTCCTACGCTGCGCTTGCAGATCCGCGGTCTCCGCTCGAGAACTTTTCGGCCATCCGTTCTCCGTGCTATATGGCCTGCCCGTTGCCACTTCAATGAGCTAATTCGCTTTTTCGGTGACCCTTGTTCTTCTACGTATCTCCTCATTTCTAATTCGATCCCGTAGATAAATCTCAGGCATAGCTCTCTCCATAGCTCGCTAAATCAGAATTGCTTACTAAAATATTATAATGTACAATAAAGAGTCATAATATTGTATTGTATTATTACGGATATTTTCAAATGAAGTAATTAGAAATAATAGGGGCAGTTAAGATGTAAAATACTTCCAACCATTCTGAGCGAGCTAATACTTTGGCCGATTGGAGTATCAACATCCACTGATGCCCCCTCAGATGACCCGCACGCTTGTTAGCCTCCCTAAAAAAAAAAGTCCAAAGTAATCGCATTAGTGGTAGTGGTTTTGGTTGTGGGATTATTTACGCCCCTTGTTTATAATTTTCAACGTAGGCACTGCTATTTGCATAGCTTGATCGTACTAGTTTCCGGGCGAGCAAATCAAGATTATCCGTTTTATTTTGAGAGTTCTTATCACTTTGACTTTCCTCATATTTTAGTTCAGCCAAAATTAGAAACATAAAAGTAGTAGCAGCAATAATTTTCAAAATTTTGAATTTGTTAATCTACAATTAATTAATGTTTACCCTACTTAAAATTGCCTCTCGATTAAATCTTATATTATGACTACAAGTCTATCTGGTGCATACTTGATACTTGTGACAAGAATAAAGTCAGCATTTTGCACCGAATCAATTTTAAATGGTTAATCTTAAATAGTAACGGGTTAGCCTTTAATTTCAACCTTCAATTTTTTTTTAGGATAGCCCGCTTCGTACAGACAAGTCTAGTTCATTAAATTTAACCTACATTACAATCTAGACACGCTAAGCCAAGTTCAAGCTAACAGAACTGGTGAGCAGCACCGTGTGTAATTTTATTCGAACCATTTGGAGCCACTTTTGACTCCCTCATAACTCAAAAACTATTTCACATAAATATGTCAAATTTGGCTCATTTATTGAGACTTTTGAGGTCCAAATTTTACAAACACACCTCAAAACGGTTATTTAGCTATTAACATCCAAAAATTGACATTTTTATCACTGACTCACCTATAGATCAAAATTCTAACCCAGTTCCAGATGACCTAGAAAGTTCAAATTTGACATCGAGATAGGTAGTTGGGTGAATACAAAGGAACAAATCAAAAACTAGATTTTTTTTATCATTTTATTAAAATTTTTCAATTAAATTATTTCTGCACAAAAACTAACGATATCCCATCAAAACATTAATGTGAAATGAGAGCCAAGTTCGACTTTAACGACAAAAGAGGTGAGATCTAAACGGGTGCCAAGTGCCAAGGTGCCAAGTTCAATGGTCAGTGCTGAAATTTATTTATAACAATATAATATATTTTATAACAACTTAAAATATCATTTCTTCTCATAACTTAAGATAATATATTGATGCCTAAGGTCGGACTTGGCTAGTTTTCATATACGAATTTTATTATAGCCTTCGCAAGTTCTAAAGCTTCTTATTTTATTCTTCCGAAAATTTGGCTTGCTGGAAGAAACTAGCCATCGAACATAGGGCCCTTCCATGACTGTTTTAGTAGATACTTAATAATAATTCGTTCATGAGAACTAGTCACGTCAGACCTTAGGCTTCAATATATTATCCTAAGTTATAAGAAGAAATGAGATTTTAAGTTGTTATAAAATATTTAATATGGTTATAAATAAATTTCAGGACTGACCATAGAACTTGGCACCTTGGCACTTGGCACCTATTTAGATATCACCTCTTTTGTCGTTAAAGTCAAGTTTATTTGAACAATCAAGGCATATAATATTGAACTTGGCTCTCATTTCACATTTATGTTTTGATGGGATATTTTTTTCTTTGTTTACCTTGTAATGCTACATCCAGTTTGGCCAGTTCAATGTTTTTTTTTTTCAAATAAGGATGTTTATGCAGACCATGTTGAAAATTGAATACACGTAGGAAACCAAAAATGATTAGGTATTGTA
Source organism: Choristoneura fumiferana (assembly GCF_025370935.1). Lineage (NCBI taxonomy): Eukaryota > Metazoa > Arthropoda > Insecta > Lepidoptera > Tortricidae > Choristoneura > Choristoneura fumiferana. The sequence continues at coordinate 14,710,645 of NC_133478.1, forward strand.
AGCCTTTAATATGTCACTAAATAACGTGTGTCTCTTGTTATATATTTAGGGATTGCGTTTCCGTCACTCATGCAAAAAAAATACTTTCAGATTATGTGAACAACACAATTAAGTATAATTAATAGCAAGTAATTTTAACTTCTTTGGAGTTCTTTATTGGAATTTCCGGTATAAATGGCTGTAATTTGTTCAATCAATTGAAGTCCGGTTTAGATATTATCAAAGTAAAGCCTTTGCTGTGTATGACCAGGGATTATTGACTTAGCTATCTCTAAATACATCGATCTGCTTATTGGTCATCTTAAAGCAGGACCTTAGATAGGGAATAAGTATGTAGCCTTTAAGTGTAAATAGTTGATGTTACATTAAAATAAACGTTGCTCTTCAGGTAAAAGGTCTACAAGTTATTCCAGCAGAACTAGAAGCCATCCTACGCTCCCACCCCTCAGTCGCTGACGCAGCAGTCATAGGGATTCCTCATGAATTCAATGGCGAAGCACCTAGGGCGTTTGTGATTCCTAAAAAAGATGCGAAGCTTTCTGAGGAGGAGCTCCAGACGTTTGTGGCGGAGAAGGTAGCTCCGTACAAGAAGTTGGAGGAAGTAGTGTTTGTCAACGATATTCCAAAGACGAACACTGGAAAGATTTTAAGGAGGGAGCTGAAGAAAATGTATGCGTAGCGTAGTGTATCTTTAAGGATTTATAGACCGAATTTTTTTGGGGGATGCATGCTCGGTAAGGTGATTTTGTTGTTTTTGGACTTGATTGAACAGAAGAGGATGTTAGTTTTATTATAATGGACCACAATTAGGGTTTAAAGCGAAAATATAGTTTTAATGTTGCAGTACGCGTTATGTTATTATAGGCCTAAAATTGGATTTATATATTATATAATAGACTTAATCGTCTTACAGAATGTAAATATTATACAATACATGAAAAGTATAGGTACTTTGCATTTGAAAGGACAATAAATTAATAAATATAGGCATATCTTCATTTATGTATATAATCATTATCTTTAATATTTTATATTAATTGCAAGAAAAAGGACCCGTAGTGTTAAAAGGCAAATAGGTACTATATTAAATTAATGAAAAAATGTCTTCTGAAACTTAGTATAAATAGGTCATTGAAAATTTTGCTCGTTCATATCATAATATTTTCTGAAGTGATATAAAAAGGTATGAAGAATGGAAATTTGCTGTGATTTCGATTATTTTCGAATAAGTATGTAATGTAATTCGTAATTTTAAGACTTTGATGGCTGTTGGTTGGATATGACTGTGATTAATGAAATGACTGTATAGGTATTTATAATTTTGTTTTTACATTTGGTGTTTTGTTTATTATGAATTATATTAAAGTTTCGCATACTTCTGCTTTTTATTTTTTCTAGTTTTATGGTTGGTTCATATTGAGGATACGTTTATTAGATTATTAAATGCAAAGAACCAAAGTACATATTTAATACAGTATAGTAGGCCAGTCCATTTGTATTAGAGGAATCAAATGCTGTCTTTATTGCGTTATTGGAACTTGAATAAAGAGTAGGTAGAGTAATTATTTAAAAAAAAAAACGATTTTCATTCATCCATTTTAGGATTGCCTTTGTAGAATTAGAGTAACTTTAAGGCCTCAAGATTTAATCACATAAAACTAAAGCGCAAGTGGACTGTGTGTGGGCCATTGCAATATGGCTGAAATATCGAGATAATTTTATCAAAATTTGTTTTTTTCCGTGATTAAGTGCCAGGAGTGTTAGTAAATAGTAACGGAACTAAACCTGTAAAAAAATTGCAATTTAGACTGAAAAAAAAAAAAATTTACAAGTATTTCGTTATTTTGTTTGTAAGCTAAACACACAATGAACAAACAGTACCTACAGCTAGAATGTTAATATCGCTCGTAACTCGTCGTTTGTCTTCGTTTTCCTGAGATTCAAACGAGAAAGAAAAAGAAAACCGATCTTTTGTTTCGAGTTCCAAACGACAATAGCAAAATAGTTTAAGTATTTTTTTACAACGATAATCAATTATGTATCCCGCTCCGCTTCCTCCGAATGTACACTAACAAGCCTCTTTTATCTACCGATATAATATGACAAATATAAGCAAACGTTCAATGTTCCAAAAAAATGCAACCAATATTTTTGAATTCAGAACAGGCCCTATACTAGGAAGTGCAAAACTCAAACTTCGTATCTTGCCGTCCTGTTAACGCTAATACGAGAGAGGGACGGTACGATACGAACTTAGATTTTCGAATTTCGTACTAACCCCCCGGAATCCAAGCAAGCCGATTCGAAGTTCAAACACTCAATTTCTTCTACATTATCTACTAGTGTTTGCCCCTGGCGGGTGACACTCTTTCCCGGCACGGATAACACCGACATGGAAATACCGGCCCTGTTTTTTGTGTACACGCCCATAGAAACTGACAGGAGCTTCTATTGGCGTGTACACGAAAAACAGGGTCGGTATTTCCATCCCGGTATTATCCGGGCGGGGAAAGAGTGTCACCCCCCGAAGCTACGCACGCGTAAACCATTAGATCCAGCAGATGAATTGAACTTCCGGGATTTTACTTAATTCCAATGAGAATTACTAAAAAATATTGTAGATTTCATTAACGTTGGAAAAAAAACTGCTAAATTTCATGGCTCTGAACCTGCCAGTTGAGATTTCGAGATTTTATCGAGATCTCGTTGGAATATTTCGATAAAAAGTAGCCCATGTATTATTTCTATCACGCAGCTTTCGCAAATTTTAACTAACTCCGTCTAGCCGTTTTAGCGTGAAAAAGTAACAAACTATACGACTACATACACTCGTACATACTCACAAATTTTCGCATTTATAATATAAGTACTATTTGAAAATTAATAAAATAATTGTCGCTAACTTTAAAAAAAACTGACGTTTCACGAAAACACGCACGAAAATACGCACTTAAAATAAATAAAAAAAATAAATAAATATTATGGGACACTTGACACCAATTGACCTAGTCCCAAACTAAGCAAAGCTTGTACTATGGATACTAGGCAACGGATAAACATACTTATATAGATAAATACATACTTAAATACATATTAAACACTTGTCATTGCATACATCGTCTCAGGTAATTAGATAAATAATATTTATTTAGAGTGTTGGTTACATTTCTTTGGAACATTGAACGTTTACTTATATTTGTCATAATATATCGGTAGATAGTAAAAGAGGCTTGTTAGTGTATATTCGGAGGAAGCGTTGCGGGATACATAATTGTTGCATTTTGAACGATTAGATGATAATGTATGGTTTTGTTGTTACTACAAATGTCACCGACCAAGGGTAATTCATTATGGCATGCGAAAAGTTACATCATTTTGTAAGATTAACATGGATACATCTCTTTGTAGTTGACTGTAAGGACTGGAGGAAACGTGTTCCATTCAAACAAATAAAATACTTTAAAATAGTAGTTTTAGTAGCGATCATCTTAACACCCACGGTTGTTTTCTAGTCCAGATTATCTATTCTTAGCACAGGCCAGGACAGATCTAGATCCGGAATGCTTTGAATACCTATATGTCTGTGCGTTGAACTTTGCTACCCGATAGCGAGTTAGGTACCTATTCCAGGTTTCTTATCTAGCGCTATAAACAACACTTAAGACACGATGATAAGAGTAATCCTACTAACTACCTACATGTATGAGTGCATGCCGCGATAACTGTACTGTATGACCTTCCACTTTGGCTTCATACGTCTGTAGTTTTTAATTAAGTAGCCGGAAATGACGATGCGCGAAAAAGCTATACGCAGGGATTAGTTCGATTACTCAAGGTTCACCATGGTAAGTAATCTATTTTTTAAGGATAACATGACGAAGTTCGTGGTGGTCTTGGTTGCCGCTTATAGCCTTAAGATAGAAGATCCAGAGAATCTTGTCGGGCGCAATCCGTAAAATCCTTTTCATTTTATTTAGCTAACATCATCATTAATCATGAGCCATAAGAAGGCCTCTGCTGAACAAAGGCCTCCCTTTTAGAACGCCACAGTGAACGAAAACTCACCACTTGTTGGCAACTCTTGCGATTCGTCAGTTCAATGAGGCTTGTCAACGCTTACACCACAGTAAAAGAGAACAAGTGGGTCCACTCCGCTCCGACCCTTTAGGAGACTTAACTGCCTACTCCGGCGCGGACGCTTAGGGTTGTCGTGTCGACGTCTATTTAAGATTAATTACCTACCGGCAAATAATTTTAGTACGAAAGTTAACTTGTCTTGTTGTTAAAATTGTCTAATGTCTGTGTCTAGAGAAACCAGACAGATTATATGCCGTTATATTATTATTATTATATTAAATTTAAGAATGTTATTTATGAATTCGCCGGAACGGTGATGGCGACTGTATACATACTACTCATGTTTACCCACACATAAAACTATAACTATATTGTTTATAGGTATATAGCTATATATTATTTTCTTATGTATCCTTGCACGAATCTATTACACTACACTTATATACCAATAATTTACAACTCTACCTAATACAAAAAATACGTAAGTACGAGTACACGAACCTAAAAGGTGATCATCTCGCGAAGCGAGCGCAAGACGAACGAGCTAAAATCGAAACGTACGGCACGGCCGGTACGGCAGCGCAGCCTTGACTAAAGAAAACTTAATCCTCCTTAAATTATCAGTGTGTACGTGCGGCGGGTGCGTGCGTTCGTGCGTACCGGCGCCAACCGGCGCGTACACAATTTAAGCTACGCGATGTACTTTGTTCGTAGTGAGCCTACTTGTTCTCTTTTACTTGCTTACACTTTCCGGTTCGTGGTCACCGCTCAAGAACTTTTATTTCTCAACCTCAACTAAACAAAAATAATACTATCTGTCATTATTTAATGAATTTAATTCCTTAAAACATTTTGTTACATAAAAGGATAGTCTGTTTAGTTTTTTTTTTCAGCAAGGTGGCAACAAGACGTTAACTTGACATTATTACTTTTTCTTTTGCTTTTTTTTGTTTTTTTTTAGGGTTCTTTTTTTAGCCTTTGCAGAAAAAAAAATTTGCAAAAAAGGAGGAGTTTCTATGTTCGACTTTATGTATTTTTTACAAATTACAATTAACTTGCAATGTTTATTTGTCCAGGTGAAATCACTTGCTTCTGGTGAACAGATTGACTTGAATAAAAATGTAATTAAGAATAGAAAATGTCTGATCGACTTCGGAGAGTTTCAAAACATTTCCCTACTAGCATACCACTATATTTTTGACTTGAACAGAATAAAGTTTTAGGTACTTTACCTTTGTAATAACCAAAACATGAGTAATTCCTTAATTTGCACTTCCATCCATGATTTTATTATCGTGAATAATGTGATGATAAACCTCTGCGATTTCTGACTGCTACCGCCATCTATGGCTGCAGACTCGAACTATCAAGCAAGAACTGCGGATAAATACGGCAAGAAGTTCATTGTGTTTGGTACAGATGTCGTTTTTATCAACTTTACAGAGAAGATAACAAAGTTCTAAATAATATGCGATATACAGAATGGAATTAAACTGCTAATGACTCAAATGGTGTTTTGACCTTTTAAATTGATAATAGGCCAATAGGGAAGCAAACGAGTGAATGCGTTACCAAATTGGACCTAAGTGAGCACTCCGACCATGCACAACAATACTGAATAGGCTGGTGTCTTCTAAAGTCTAATTAGTCTGTCAATTAGATTATCACAAAATATTGGTCGTAATGTATTTGTCAATTAAACTCAGGCTACACTAAATTATCCTAAAAATAAATTAACTATATATCGTCCCCGTAGAGCGAAAAGTCACCAAGTCGCAAAATGTCGAAATTGGCTTTTTAATGCCATCGACATCGCATTTTTTTTCTGCAAATTTGAGTCTAATCGCTGTGTCAATAAGAGCCATAGATCCAATTTTAAAAAGTTAGTAAAATCATTATTTTGTTGTTTTTGCGCATGAATTAAAGTGAGAAATAACTAAATTACTTAATAAATTTAGACGGAAAATATATCTGTCATAGGGGTTACTTAAGTCATTTTAGTTATTTTTGCCATATCCAGTTATGCTTATGACCGAGCACTATTTTATTTCCAAGTTCACTAAAACAACTTAGTTACCTAACGATTGCAAAATTTGCTACAAAATATAAAAGCGAAAATTAACTAAGTCGTTTTATTGAGTTTTCGATCTTCAAATCATGGTAATATGAGCTTTAAAGATCATGCAAATTGTCATTAAACAATTTTAATTATTTTTACACTGCAAAAACAAACAATAAATTGCTTTTTGTACTCTCATCAAAACATTTTAATGATTATTTCAACAACTTAGATGCGTATTGCTTGAATGTGGGTGATTTACGCGCGCCAGTTAGTGAGTTTATTGCTAAGGAGAAGGGCCCGCGTCACCTTAGTGACTTTTATTTCATTCCCCATGGTGGCATCGACCGATGCGCACGCGACTTAATTTCTCCATGTGCCGTGTGGTAGTGAAAATAATGGATCGTGGTGCTCGTTCAAAGTTCATTTTAGGTTTGGTGAATAAAAATTACGGAATTGGAAAGGTAAGTGTAAACTGACCAATATAAAAAAAATCCTATTATAAATTTAAATGTTCGACATTGTAGTTTTTTTACAATTTGGTATGATTACATACTTACGTGGTACGTGACGTTGGAAGAGTAAGGCTAGACGAACGTACCACGATCAAATCGAGGACGTTCTGAAGAAAGATCGGGTCAGGAGTACTCTAAATCGACGTGCATGCATGAAAAGATTGATGAATGTAGAGGAAACGAGTTGTATGCCAGGATCGTAGCAGGTGGAAGAACGTAGTCTCTGCCTAACCCGTTGGGAAAGAGGCGGAGTTTATGTATGTACTAACGTGATAAAAATCCTTGCGAATACGACTCACAAACATTTTTTTTGGCAGGAAAATCCTGACTGACGCTGAGAATCCGAAAAGTTATGAAACGGCTAACCTTATTCTTAAAAAAACATGAAAAAGAAGCTGTGAAGGTAAGACATTAATAAGGGTTCACTAATTTTAACTGTTTATACAGACAGAATAATATTAAATACTCAACTACCTATTGAGATGACTACTTCGTGAACCGGAGACTCAAAGCAAAGAAAGTAAACGATTATTTAAGCTTAAAAATGTGGCTTTTAATATAAGGTGTTTTAAAATTTGCTTAAATACCCATCTAATATTTTTACTAACCCTTCACTAATGCTTCATGTGGGTAACTTGGTTGCATAACTTTATTGTTTTAATTCTTTGTTTGAACACGGTGTGTTGTTTTATATTTTACTGTATTGTTTCAAAAAAATTCTTAGCTTTTTGAAGGAATGGACTGACAGCGAATTACACGATTACTTGTAGTACCGCTCATTCTAGAATTTCTTTCAATGCCATGACGATTGCTTGTTTAACTTACACGCGGTACCTATGCAACATTAATGGCATGCATTTTATTTATTATTTACAGATTGGTCTACCTAATCTAGTCAGAAACACGAGCAAAGACCAAGAAGGGAAACCAATTAAGTGGCTGAAAATAAAATGTCTTCGGTTTGAGAAGGTGTTGTTAAGTTCCGCTATACACACGACGGCCCTTACGCCCAATTCGACTTATTTCAGGAAAAAAGGCGATTCCGCGACCTAGGAAAAGGCTAAAGGTACAAAGAGGCACTAGAACCGATGAATGCAAAATCAGCAACCAAAGACAAACCTGGTTAGATCAGTTCAAAGCATTTCCTATCTCTAAGGCGTATTTAACACCTTTTCCCATCTCAGAGACCAAGAAAAAGGATTTGACCGGGCTATGTGTAAAAGGTATAATTCCTCAAGATCTCCACTATTGGTACGAGTCTCTACCTACTCAAAAAGATATCATAGACACGCTGCCTGAGCCTGATATCACAGAAGAAGATCCAGAAGTACTCTAAAATATTGTTTTCGTCTTATTTTTCCCTTTTTAGGGTTCCGTACCAAAGGGTGCCAACGGAACCCTATTACTGAGACTCCGCTGTCTGCCTGTCTGTTCGTCCGTCCGTCTGTCACAGGGCTCTATCTATTGAACCGTAATAGCTAGGCACTTGAAATTTTGGGCTCATTTGATTCGTCTTGACGACTACCTACTTTTGGTAACCAGGGGCAAAAAGTACCGCCAACAAAAAGCTTGTATTAGAATTTTTAACACAAAGTTATTACTGAACTATTTGTTTTTAAGGCATTGTACGGAGGTTGACCGATTTTTCTTGTTTTAATGGTCCTAAATAACCTTTAAAAAAAAAAACCAGCAATAAACTTTATTTTTTAATTACTTACTGTGTTTTATTGAATTTCTTTACATTATCAAAATTTCAGATGTGAATAGTTATTATAATAAAATCAATTTGATATTAAAAATTTTAGGAACAGTTTAACTAATTATAGTTATTTTCTTACTTGATACTTTAAAAGTGAGCGACAATTCACTAACTCTAGTCGAAAAATCACTAACTGACATCTAGGTTCATAATTTAAGAGATAAAAGTAATTATCGCTAATTACCAGGAAAATAGAACTTTTTGATTCGATTTGGCAGTTGGAGCTTATGCCGTAGCGTTATGTCTTTGCGACAAGACCATAATTATGATAAATATATCACGCCAAAAAACGTTAGATTTTTTTTTTATTTTCACAACTTTAAACCGCCGTATCTCAAAACAGCAAAATACGACTTAGTGACTTTTCGCTCTACGGGGACGATATACAGTTCCCCCAAGTCTTGTCCCTGAGGAAGAGTGCCCATAAGGCTGGCTGCATTTCCGCGCTGGATCGTGATTCCAATACGTTGGGCGAGAAATGCACCAGCCCTATGGTCATTGGTAATTTCGAAAAGGCTTATTTTGAATCAGGCGTTACTTTGCGGAGCTCCATATCAATGAACTAAAAGAATTTCTTTGCTCACTCAAAGATTTTCTTTGGTCGCGGATGAGCAAAGAAATTCTTTAAGTTCCTTATTTTGAAGATCTCAAACACATAGGTACGGATATTTTTAAAATAAATGGAGTTTTTACCACCTCAGCCAAGTAGAGACAAAAAAGCGGCACTGCTGTATCCTCCTTTTCTCGAATTCTTAGATATTTTTTTATGTAGCTTGTATTTATGTCCCACTGCTGGGCAAAGGCCTCCCCATTTCTCCTCCACTCTTCCCTGTCCTGGGCATGCACCTGCTAATCGAGCTGAAAAACGCTCAGGTCGTCCCGCCATCTCCTCTTGGGTCTGCCTCTGCATGCGGCAGACATGTCCGGCCCAGTCCCACTTCAGCTTAGCTTGGCTTCTTAGATATTACGAGGTATAATTTAGTCATTTCATAAAACGGTAGCAGATTTATTGTCCTTCAAATAACATGCAAAATCAGGTGTTACTTAGACGTGCTCCGTAACAAATTTGATTTCACGAGTAAAAGAACTTCTGTTTAAATCAGTAAAACCTAGCACAGCTAACCCCATATAGCAAGTCCGTGTTGCTTCCTGCCTAGAAATAGTTTCGCAAACTGTTAAGGACTTACGCTAGCACATCCGCAATCCTCATGGTGTAATAGGAGATAGACCTCATATCTTATTATCTTCATTATCTTATTTATATTATATGATACCAAAAACCTCTTTATGTTAGGTTCGGCCTCATGTAGGCCTTTCAGATGGGCCCGTGATCGGAAACCCGTATCAAAATATTAAAATAAATATTTTATTTTCGACAGGAATTCCGTCTGTTTGTTAAAACATTTGTTCTGAAAAAACGTGAAAGTATTAAGCTAAAATTAATATCAAACTTATAAGTTAACGCAATCTCAAGTTAAAAAGGTGTTTTCATACAAATTGCTGGGAAATCAAAACCTATAGGGTGCTCCAGTTGTCCTAGAAACTTGAAATTTGCTATTAAAGTAGCTCTTAAAGCACAACCAATAAAAAAAGTCGGACAGTCTAAATAATGTACTTATGGCTGTCTGTCAAAAATACGTACGTATACGCTGCGTACGTTTTTCTTCGAAGCAGGGCTTTTCTAACACTTCATTTCATAAATTAGTACGGAACTCTCGGTGCGCGAGTCCGACTTGCACTTGGCTGATTATTTTTTGTTTAATTTAATCAGCTTTGCAGAAACGAGCATGCGGGTCACCTGATGGGAAGCAATCACCAACGCCCATAGACACCCGCAACACGAGGGGTATCACAGGTGCGTCGCCGGCCCTTTGAGAGATTGATAGGCTCGTTTTCTGAAGGTCCCCAAGTTATACCGCTCCGGGAATACAGTTCTTTAAAAACAGGTTCCATAGTTTAGTCGTGCATTGGAAAAATGCGTGTTATGTACCTACCTACGAAACATTTATTAAACCAAATCAAAATTTTAACAAGAAATACGAGATGCATATATAGATTACCTATATGTAGCGAACACATTTGTAAATCGTATTGCACGACCACCTGCGCAAACCTGCGAAGCAATTCACTGGTGTGTGAGAAGTTGCCAATCCGCACTGGGCCTGAGTGGGAACTACGGTCCAAGCCCTCTCATTCTAAGAGGAGGCCTGTGCCCAGCAGTGGGACGTGTGTAGGCTGGCATGATGATGATGATTGCACGATAATATATTAATTAAATATGTACGAGCAACGGTCAATTGATTAGAATCGTGTACGTTAAGTCCCATGTGAGTGTGTGAGTGACTGACCATTGTGTGCGTCCGCATGGCATAATAATAGGTCGTTCTTTACTCGACCGATGATTATTTATATTACACTATGCCTTTGACAGAATACCGGCCAAGAGTGTGTCGGGCCAGACATGCATCAAATATTCAATATTGTTTTGATCGAATATTACCTACTGCAACAATTTTACTACAGCAATTTTAAAGCACCGTTTTAAGTCACGAGCACCAATATCTGACACAATAAAGTGTTACTAAATAACTGAAACGACTCTATTTCTAGAGCCAATAGGTGTGTTATTGTTTTTTGCAATATATGTTTACCTATGTCAAACATAAAAATAATAGTAATGAAGCATATTATTTTTATCACTCTGCTTATATACAATGCCCGGGCAATTTAATATTTTGAATTTTTCAGCTCCATTTTTCAGCTCAAATATTTTATTTCATGTCCCTTAAGCTATTTTATTTTAAAATAATAAATGTTGATAACAGAAAAAGTAAGGGCAGTATCGTGACTTGAATACTACCAATCGACAGAGAAAAAAAAAACTCTAATTTTCTATGTTTAAAAGTGATTTTCGGTATATTGTCCCTTACGTCAATTGAGACTTCCACCATCGATATGTTTATCACTCTGCTTATATACAATGCCCGGGCAATTTAATATTTTGAATAATTATTATCAAATTGCCATCTCATATTGGTCATTATGACCGATGGCGGATTTATCACTTGGATCCGTAACATAATAATATTTATGCTGTGTGATTTCCTATTTGCAATCTCAATCTGAGAGGAGGCCCGTGCCCACCAGTGGGAAGTATATAGGCTGGAATGATGACGGAATCCTTAAACGAGAATACACCGTTTTATTCGTTTAGATGGTTAAAATAAGAACGACCCGCCGACCGTCAGAGATAAACATAGCACCCACAAACAGAGGCCTCAGTGTGTAACCAACCGCCAAGGTTGTACAACGTACAAATTACTTGTAGCATGGCAGTGGACTGACTATTTATATATCTGTTTACAAACAAAGGAGTGGCGTTTTTGTGGAGTATAAGACAAGTGACAATTGATTGGATATAACAAGTGAGCATCAAACACAAATACTTATAAATTAATGACATATTTAATTAGTCCATTTTGTCTATTATGACGTGTGTGTTGATAATTCCGAGCGATTATACCTAGAGCCATACACGAAGACGCACGATTTTGTCAAAATTTTACATTAATGACCTTGTAATAAGAACCACGGCACGCGTCATCGTGAATGAAGCTACCTATAGGTGTCTTTTGTATTCAAATATGCTTTTTAATTACACATCGTGTACTATATGATTTGCTTACACAGCTAGTTAATGTAAACTCAGTCAGTCAGTTACTTTTTAGGGCTGTGTGCCTGTAAGGTGCCTGGCAGGTGATAGGATCTTGTGCAAGGTCCGCCCGGATTGCTACCACCATCTTGCTCGCTAATCCTGCCGTAAAGCAGCAGTGCTTGCACTGTTGTGTTTCGGCGTGGAGAGTAAGACAGCCGGTGAAATTACTGGCACTTGAGGTATCCCATCTTAATAACATTTGTAATATACCATGAGCTTATACGATCAAGGAAAACATCGTGGGGAAATCTGCACACGCCTGCGACGAAATTCAAAGAATCAATGAAGTACCTAATCTACACCGGGACCGCGTGTGAACTACAGCCCAATCCCTTTCGTTCTGAGAGGAGCCCTGTGCCCTGCAAATATAGATATAGGCCGAGATGACGATGATAACCCAGATTTTTATAATTTTTCAATTCTACATGATTTTGTTTATGTGAATGATGATCTCAAAATTTCAGAATTTGGTGACAAAATTTCTTATTTACCTACTTATATCGAATTGACTAAACTGATACTATTAATAAAGCCAAGCTTACTGTGTGAGAGGAGGCCTGCTTTAAACGTAATTTCCACACAGTGTATTTTAGATCTTCAAATATTTTCCATTCCAGCCACGTGATTCTATTTAGAGAACAAAACAAAAGATGGCATCCAAATGTTTGTTTACCGCAAACCGGACCTTCAACGCAACGAAAAACAGTCTAAAATCCTTCAGGACGCTAAGCGGTTCCCCATGGACCCAGGAGGGCATTATAAAGTCGACTTTCAAGCCAATTGAGACGGCAAATACCACTTTGTACGAGTACGTGTGGCAAAACTTGGAAAGATGGCCGGAAAGAACTATGAGCGTAAGTGTGTTTTTCACTCGAAAAATGGGCAGCAAAGTGATTTTTGAAATAAAGCTAGTACCTATAACCTAAGCAACAAAAAATTGGAAAACCCCCGACTTTGTCACTTCAATGCTCAATATCTCAAAAACGGCTGAACCGATTTTGATGAAACATGTCTAAGAACCATTGCTAGAAACCCTGCTTTCAAATAAAACCGCATTCAAACCGGTCCACCCGTGTAAGAGCTACGGTGCCAAGTTTAGTCCCATTGTCTAGGCTAATATTTTTTTAAATATGACATCCACTTCGACCTGAACTGTTTTTTTAACCCATTTTAGTACCCAAAAATACAAAGTAGGTATTTCGGCAATACAAAGTTAACATTAACACAGTTATTCGTAGATAAAGTGGCGTAACTGTGTTTATAGACAGGTGCAGATAACAAACAAAATATTCCTACTCGTACGTATTATGTCGGGTACTTTAGAGATTTTTTTTCCGAAAAGCGTTTTTTTTTACTTTATTTACTTAATAAGATGGATTATTTTGGATGAGCTGCATTTGAGAAACTCCGCAACGTCTTTTCATCCAAAATTCCTTAGTGCTTTAAGGCGAAAATTTTCAACCAGTGTCGTTGCCAGTGATGTCATAAGGAGCGAGACATGGTGCTTCACTACTGGCTTTATCAATAGGCTCATAGCTGGTCAGCGACCTATGGAGAGGGTTTTTCCATGGGATCGAATTAGAAATGAGGAGATACGTAGAAGAACAAGGGTGACTCGCATAGCAAGATGAATTAATTCGTTGAAGTCGCAATAGGCAGATCGTATTAGCAAGGGGAGTAGATGGCCATTGGGGCCAAAAAGTTCTCGAATGGAGACAACGGATCGGCAAGCCTAGCGTAGGACGTCCACCAACGAGATGGACTGACAACCTGGTTAAAGCTGCGGGTTCTCGGTGAATGCAGACCACTCCTATCCGAAGCAACTGGTGGTATATCAGGGTTTATTGTTGCCTGCAGCTAGGTTTCACTAATACTTTGCGCAGGCGTCAGTCATTTCATCCTCACCACCTTGATGTTTGGCAATCTAGCACCGTCCGCTTTAAGCGAAACTTTTTTCTGCGCACGACTAAAATATGGAACCAGCTTTCTGGGACAATGTTTCCGGAGCGGTACAGCTTAGGGATCTTTAAAAAACGAGTCTATCAATCTCTCAAAGGGCCGTCAACGCACCTGTGATACCCCTCGTGTTGGCAGGTGTTCATCGGCGGCGGTGATTGCTTCCCATCAGGTGACCTGTGGGTCACCCCACAGTGTGCTCGTTTGCCCCTTCTTTTATATAAAAAAGGAGGCCTATATCCAACAACAGTCGATGTCCTATTTGTTTTCTTGAACTTGCAGGTTTGTGCTACTACAGGTCGTGGCTACACATACGAGCAAGGTTTCAAATTATCCAACGTCTTCTCTGCTAATCTTAGAAAGAAATTCAAGATCAAAGATGGTGACGCAGTTGCTGTCATGCTTCCGAACATTCCCGACTATCCCATTGTTGCCATGGGTATACTCGGTGCGGGTGGAGTTATAACCAGCATTAATCCTATTTATACTGCTCGTAAGTATTACCTTGTAAGAAAGATAAGAGTTTAAGAGGACCAGATATCCTTTAAGATTATTTAATATCGTTATCTGTTTAGAACATACCTACCGTATTTGTGCCGAGACAAATGAAATGGTTTTGGTGGCTGGTTGGAAACTTTTCTTCCAAGCCAGGCAATTATCTAACTCTATTAAAAAAGTAATAAGTTGTGACATCCTAGAGGTTTGACCTTTGGCCTCTCAAGCAGAGGGTTGGGGGTTTGAGCCTGGTCTTGCACCTCTCAGTTTTTCGATATTCATGTGCAAACTAGACACCCTGTGAAATAATTCAATGATGTGTGTAAATATAATGACCCGGATAACTCACGTCTTAATTCGAGTTTAGCTCGACATGTTTCTGGCTAATCCGTAGCCCTTCGTCTTCGGAGCAACGCGACTCAGCGGCTGCTGCAACACGCGCACTCGCGGAACATGTCGAGCTAAACTCGATTTAAGACGTGAGTTATCCTGGTCATTATATTTAATATGAGTGAGTCTCACGGTAGTTTAAAATTTGCAATTCACACTGGGCCCGCCTGAAAACGAAAGCAGCAGGCCTCTCATTCTAATAAGAGATTCTCAGTAGTGGGACATATATAATGTCGAGACAATGATAAAATTAAAAAGGTTTGTATGTAAATACCCCATTCGTTACATCAGTAGAATTTTGAAAATCGAACCTCTTTGTCATCGTTCAAAACTACCTCGCAATGATATAACAATAATGTATATTTATGAAGCAATATCGATTTAACAAGGATTTATCTTGTTTCCAAATACAGCTGTAGATCTGATATCTGAAATCGAGCATAAAATTCTAACGTATCAAAACATCAAAACACGTAAGTTATAAAACATTCAAAGACATTTATTTTGTCATTTCAGACGAAGTACAACGTCAACTCACATCATCTAATGCGAAAATAATCGTAACGATACCAGAAATAACGGATGTAGTAAAAAATGCCCTGAAAATGGCCAAGTTGGATCTTCCCATTATAGTAATAAGATCAGATGAAACTGCTGTTCCAGAAGGAACAATTGCTTTTAATGAACTAAGTGAAAATGTTAATGTTGATCTATCGTGTTTAAAAGAAGTAAGAAGAACTGCAAAGGATTTGTGTTTCCTACCATACTCTAGTGGCACTACAGGAGTACCTAAGGGAGTCCAGTTGACGAACGCCAATATTGTATCGAACTGTGATCAAATCAATGAACCAATTATCAAATCACACAATGAGACAACAGGTAAAGTTAGAAAGGGGATACTACAGTTTATAATAAACAAGCAATTATCATTAAATGTATGCATAAGGATACTAAATGTTATGAAGTTTTCGCCAATATTGTTCCTTTTAAGAAACAAAGGTAATTTAACATCATCATCATACATAGCAGCTGGAAGACATTTACTGCTAGACATAGGTTTTCCCCCAAGCATCTCCTCGAAAATTTTGTGCTATACGTAGCCTATCCTAAGTAATATCGTTCAAATTGTTTCTCGCACTCATAGAAGTAAGAGCAGTCCGTGTCTTCTACATCACAAGTATTAACGAATCTCTCCGGAAACTAAACACAAATCACCTTGCCATCTCATTATATCTGTGTTCACCGAGTCTCGTTCGTCGATTTTGACAGCGTGGAGTAAAATATACGGTGGTTACATATACGTTGGTTTGGGTTGCGCCTTAACTTTTTAACCCCTAGAGAAAAAAGAGAGGTGTTATTTATAAGTTAGACGCCAATGTCTGTCTATCTGTTTGTCTGCCTGTCTGTATGTCTGTGATATACATATATATGTGTGATGTCTGTCTCTCAAACGGATTGACCGATTTCAATATATTTGATAATAATTGGTTTAGTTGTTTTTGAGATATTAAACTTTGAAATGACATTGTCGGGGGTTTCTTAACTTTTCTAAGTTGGTAATTACTAATTACTAAATAGGCTTAGTACCTACTGTAAAGTGTTACTGATAAAGTAGGTGTAAATAAAAAAATAAAACTCAATGTTTTTTTTAACAGACAGTCACCAAGACGCAGTGATGTCAGTGTTGCCATTCTTCCACATCTACGGTGCTTCCGTTATAATGTTCCACAAGATGTCACACGGGATCAAGCTGGTAACATTAGCCAAGTTCCAGCCAGAGCCATTCCTTACGGCGTTAGAAAAGTACAAGACTAACATCATATTTGTCGCTCCTCCTATTGGTAAGTTTCTCCAAATATCTACCAGTGATAATGGTGAAATTACCTAAATGTACAGTTATAAATTTTAAATGACTTTACGGTACACAGTCAACTTTGTTGATGCCGATCGCAAGAGTAGAGAAGTACACGTAACACGTGACACACTAAGTTACCCTTTAACCCACACGGAAAGTTAAAACCCCAGGTTGACCAAGTTTGTAAAACGTATTATGTAAAACTGTACCTAACTAAGTAAATAATTTAAAAAAAAACATACACACACGATACGGGTTTTTTTTCATGTGCTAGTATATTACTCAGTGCAAAGGCTCAAAATTGAGTGTGATGTTAAAAGAAAAGTATTTTTTTCCCAACTGTCCGAAGGTGGGATACTAATATATTTAAATTATCATAGTAGGTATGGCCAAATTTTTTTAATATAGCATACTAAATTTGGTACGAAATGGGTTAAACAGGATGGTTGCTAATCCTCTTTTATTCGGATTTCAGACCGTCAACATCTAGAACAACTAGACAGTTCTAATGAACGACAACGACTGGTTAGGTTAAGAAAAAAAACTTTTAAACGTATAAATTTCCTTCCAGTTTTGCTGATGGCATCCCACCCTGCCAGTACTCCGGCAACATTCCAATACCTGGAGACAATCATCAACGGAGCTGCTCCCCTGGCTGCCTCAGACGCCGAGCGTTTATTCGATAAAGCAAAGGTAGTTTTTTTTTGGGGTTCTGAAACCAAAGATAAGCCTTATTAATTGGTAATGGTAGGTTATGAGTTGCAACCCGAACGCGCACTTCTGAATTTTTGAATGTTGGCCTTTTAAGAAATGCATCGCGGCTGATCAAAAAAGGAGGAGGTTCTATGTTCCACTGTTTGTATTTTTTTTAATGTATGTTCGCCGATTATTCAATCAATTGTGGACCGATTTCAAAATTATTTTTTTATTCGAAAGGGTACTCTTCTGAGGTGGTCCCATTGTCACCAAGTCAAGATCTGATGATGGGATCCTAGGAAATACGAGGGCAAACCTTAAATTTTATAGTGCCTATGGCGATTTTGGCATTTTAAGCATTAAAATAAGCATTTACATTCAGAAAGTATCATTTGGTAAACTGGACCTGATGAAGAAGACCGTAGATGACCAATGGAACTCGTCAAAGCTAAGTAATGCTCGGTGGTCTATAAACGATCATTATTAATATACTTTCGAACTGATCTGATGCTGAAGCCGGAAGGTAGGCAACGGAACTCTGTTAAAAAACAACGTAACTAAGCCGTGTTTGGGCTTCATGGAATCGTTGTGAGATGTACTTTGTCTACGAATCACTAAAAAGTGAGAAATAAAGATTTTTTTAATAAAAAAGTAAAACCGACTCCAAAAAACAAAAAAAAAAAATGGAACCGACTATAAAACCCTTGAAAATATTTTCCTAGCACTAGGTACCTGCTAGCTCGAAGTCGGTGTCTCAGCACGACCCAGCAGGATGGATTGAATGAAACCCATAGTATGTAGGTGAGGTAGACGACTATTGTTCCATTCCTGCTGGGTCGTGCAAGAAAAATATTTTCAAGGGTTTTATAGTCGGTTCCATTTTTTGTAATTTTTTTATAGTTTTTCAGAATGCATGTGTGAATGAAGAATGTACTTGAAATTAAATGAAATGAAATTTATTTTATTTGCATAACATCATGTTCATGTTGAGATGTTTAAAAGTATATAAGGTTGATAGTCTCAATGATGACAATTACCTTATAAGAGTAGGTACGCAAAAAATGTTGAATATTAAACAAGACGCAACAAGGATAATAATAATTAAATTAAATGTCAACAATACAATTAATTAAGTATGAATACAAATCAAAATTGTCAATTTAAACGAAATTTTGAAAATTATCATAAGCTTTTGGACCAAGAATAATTTCGTAAGGAAACCTACATACGTCGTCAACAGCCGGAACATCCACCATGGTGGAGTGCGGAACCTGCATGCAACGGCGAAACAATCCAAGGGTTTAAGTTCCCAATCCACACCAGGCTCGTGTGAGAATTACAGCGCAAGTCTTCTGAATCTGAGAGGAGCCCTGTGCGCAGCAGTGGAATGTGTTTAGGCTAGAGATGATAAAGTACCCGAACAAAGTAACGAAAGCGTTGGAATCGAACAAAAATAAATTAAGAATCTGCTAATGATTCACCTCCGTTCCGACATGCATAATTTACTTTACATACGGTATTCAATTGTACAATAGACAATGTTTTCATGTACTTTATGTCGAATTCAGTCGCGATGAAAATCAACCTTGTAAATTATAAGGCACGCTGAACTTCAAAAAAGAACGCCATTGTATTCCGGGACAATACATAATACACGGTTCCATTTTAACGACTACATAATAGGATAAATATTTCCAGTTGACCTTATAAAATTTGACAGTAAGTAAGGCCACACAGTACAAGTAGAGAAGAGAATCCGAAAACCACTTACTTATAATACCTGTCTGTAAAAATAAGTACTTTCTTTTTTAATGAAAATAATTATATTCACTCAAAACATGGAAACAAGTGGCTTTGAAGTGACCTAGCGAGTTTCTCTTTAAATGTTCACAGCGCATCATAAAGCTCCATGGCCACCATTTTCAATTTTTTCCAAACATTAAATTGACAATTGAATAGAATAACGTAAATGTTATATAAAAGGGCCTCTCATAGGTGAAAGACGGCCACCACAGATAAACAAGTCCGATGTTACACAACAGAATGTTTTTATAATGGGTCCAGTTCTATGTAAAAAACAAATTGTTTAAGTATATTTATTAAATAACTAACTGATTATAATATATTGAATTTATTGGATAATGAAATTTAACTTAATTAGTTTGAATGTTTATCGTGAATATAAATTTTTAATGAACTATTTACTAACAAGTTGTAATGGATCATTATTATCTAAAATAATAAACATTCTATTCTATATTATTTTCAGAGAACATTCGACTTCCGTCAGGGATATGGCCTCACAGAAACCTCCCCTGTCGTGTCGTTGACACCTAAGGGCTTGGATAACTACGCGTGCGTTGGCGTGGCACTACCCAGTACCGATCTCAAGATAGTGGACAAAGATCTTAACACATTAGGGCCTAATGAGGTTGGTTGATGTAAGACTGCTTACACATTTAGGCGACTTTAGCAGTAAACTGCGACAACTGTGCGATTGACGCAAGACCGGATGGATCGATTTTATTGTATTTTTACGAGCTTTTATTTAGTTTCACCTATCCCGTTGTCTGTCTGTCTATAATCAAATCTTGCAAGTTAAATTTGACCAACTTCCAGTAGTCAGATTGACTTGAAATTTGGCGTACTTATGTAAATCGCGTGACAATACAATAATCTAGTAGTAACATTCTGTTAGTCCAGCCAGGATCGTCTCCGCAGGACGGAACTCTTCAACGGTTAATAGCATCGGCTTGAAATTTAGTATGCAAATGTAGTTTGGGTGACAATGCAAGTACTCAACAAAAAGTACAGTCAGCAGAAAATTCTTGTGATAAAATGAAATTTTTATGGTTAGGTTATTTTTATCGAAAGCTAGTTTAATCGAAATGGTAATTAACTAAGTTTCATTAAAATTAGCTCCGTCGTTTTTGAGTGGAAATGGTGACTTTGAAATGATAATGTTTCTTTATCTAAGGTTACTGTAAAAATTTTATCGTGGTCTTTATCAACGTCGCATAAAAAAATGTCCTTTTATTTACTGTCGTCTTCTAGTATGATGTATGCATAATATCATGGCAATCGGTTCATTAGATAAGGCATGATAACAAACAAACAAATTCAAAATGATAAAGGATAGGTAAACTACGAGTAATAGGTAATGGGTGAAAATCAAGTTGAAAGATTCTGTTAAATAGTTACAAGTAAAGATAATAAGCGTAAGGAAGAAAGAACATAGATAGGGGTCAATCACGGACAGTTTTATGTAAAAAAAATACTCAACAACACAAGACACAACAACATCATTACAAATAGAGAGACTGCACGAAGGATAGAGTGTGTCATTGCGGTTGCGAATCGGACACTGGCTCAGCATAATGCTCACGCCGTCGGTGATATTTGGACTGCTAGGTATACAGCCCATGTGAACATACGTTATTAATGTTTTCAGAAAGGTGAACTTCTCATACGCGGTCCCCAAGTAATGAAAGGCTACAAAGACAATGACAAAGCGAATAAAGAAACTTTTACCGAAGACGGCTGGTTCAGGAGCGGTGATCTAGCTGTCGGTGATAATGATGGTGTCATTACTATTGCTGATAGATTGAAGGAACTTATTAAGGTAAGGGTTCTGTCTCCATTTCACACCCTTACAACCAGCCCCGCGTACCACAAAAGTTACAAGTCCTACAATTTAAGAAATATTTGTTCATGCAGTTCCTCCACTCTGTAATGGTATGGATGAATGTATGATATGGACCAACGCAAAGTAACGCCTGATTCAATAAATTAATTTTATTGAATTAAACTTTTGTGGTACAGCGGCCAGGCGTAACGATTTCTCGTGATCTGAATCCTCGATATCCCACGGCGTCTATATCAACCTTGACGAGAGAGCAACGCCAGAGTGATTTTAGTGGATATGTTCCCTCATCATCCCCATAATCATCATCCCACATAGCCTGCTAGGCATCTCTGGAACTGGCAGTACTCGCAAAAGGGTCCATTTTCTCATAAAAGGCGTACGGAGTGAGTTCACTCTCTTACGCTGTTAATACTCGTATTCCGCCTACTCAAAGGGTTTCGCTTCGGTTATCAAGTAAGACAGAGTTCAGCTGATTAGTTCGCTAACTACCCTTTATTTTAGGGATTAAGATGTAAATGCAAATTGCTAGATAACAGCGCGGCTTTTTGTTCATTTGTGTACCTACTCAAGACCGCAAGCGGTTGTATCAAATTAGTGTTATTACATTATCATTATTTTCATACGATATTTATATTATCATTGTACGTAATTTACCAAATTACGAATAATTCAAGGTAACTTTGTCTGATTACTTATACGACAAACGAACGAAAAGAGCGAACTCGTTTAGTGTGGTTATCATATAAAGGACTATACCTGGGCGACCGAGCTTTGCTCGGACTAAAGCTCGATAGTAAGCTTTTTCCCAGTGATAAGACCAAGGTAGATCGATATGTCATCCCCGAAAACCCCCATATAAATAAGAATTGCTTTTTTAAAGGTATTAGATGGAGGTAATGGTGTCCTTGTTGTATAGTAGTGACAGTTGAAAAGTTTTCAAAATTTCACGTTAGCAAAATAATATATGTACCTACATATTTTTTTTAAAGTGTGTGTTCCATAGGAATCAAAATCTAACCTAACCCCTTTAGGTTAGGTTAGATTTTGTACTTCTCATGTACATAGAATTATGAAATCTGGCAAGAATCAAAAACGACTTGGTTTTTTTCATATAAATATTATAGAGAACAATGTTTTACTGGCTTTTAAATTTGTATGTCCTCGTACACTTCTGTGTGAGAGACCGACTCATTGTTCAATGTACGTCGGTTTTTTAATCATTCTACACTGTTTTCAGGTTAAAGGTTTCCAAGTACCTCCAGCAGAATTAGAGGCAGTTCTACGGGAACATCATTCAGTAGACGATGCAGCAGTCATAGGTGTTCCCCACAAAACCAATGGTGAAGCTCCTAAAGCTTTCATAGTACTGAAGAAAGGACACAGCGTACCTTCTTCAGAAGTGTGCGCTTTTGTTAAAGAAAGGGTGGCTGAATATAAAAGGATACATGATGTAACTTTTGTTGATAGTCTGCCTAAGAGTTCAACGGGGAAGATTTTGAGAAGAGAGTTGAAGGAAAAGTATACGTGATTATTGTTTTATATTAAAAACTAAGGTTAAGGGTTAAAAATGGAGAGGCGAATCAGGTTAACTGCGATTTGTTTGGTATGTTTTAAATTAGAGTGGTTGAAATAATCAGTGTTCTGACTTGAAGCTAGATAAGCCTCGTTTAGACCTCACAAAATATCTTCCAAGTTGCTTTAATGAGAGTTTCTTGACAGGTGAAATACCTATCGCTAGATGGCGTTAGTATCGTGACGTACGTTTGACGTTACAGGTTACAGTCTTGCTTGCGATTGGCCCATTTAGTTATTTACTCAATCACAAACGTGAAACAGTGGGCTACTACGAAATTAGAAAATCGAAGTTAGTATCGTACCGTCCCGCTGACGCTATATTATTTCATACGAGTGAGAGGGACGGTACGATACGAACTTCGATTTTCGAATTTCGTAGTAGCCCTCCAGATATCAAAGTTGTCAGACGAATCTCACGAGATACCCTCATTGCGGCATTCGATTGACCAACTTACACGATCGCCTTTCGGTTCCGCAATGTAACACAACTTGCACAATCATACAAGTCTAACTCTACTCTGAAAAAGGCTAGTGTTACGTCTACGTAAAAGCATTCTTAGTCATTCTTACAAAAAAAAAACGAAAAGCTAATCGTCACGCTGCATAAGTGATACTGGATCTTATGATGGAAAAATAATTTATAATGGTCCCTATACATAAACAAACAGCATTCATAAGTTAAGCTTTTTTTAATTTTTTGATTTTTTATATTCTTAAAAAATAATAGAAATAGGACGTATCTGAATATCGAAATCGAAAATTAGTATTGTATCCAAATTTAAAAAGTCGACGGTCAAAATATCGAAAGTACCTACTCGTAGACTAGGTTCGATATTTTGACCGTCGATATTTCAATTTTCGATATTCTGATACGTGGCCAATAAAATCCGGCATACAAAATATAAAAGCTAGCATTACCAAAAAGGGTGCTCAAAATAAAATTTACACAACAAATTTTATTTTCTTGGCAATATAATTGGCAATTCTTGCTTTATTGCCATCCAGTCGAATAAAAAAAAATGTACATGACGAGGTAATCCAGGGTATAAATTTTATGATGAATGTAAAATAAGTTAAAAAATATTTGCTTTAATAATAATAATCATCCAGTCGTTTCGGCTACAGCAACTAAATGCTTCTAAAAGGTGCGGTGATGTGCTCGTAATAATATTTGTATGTATAGGTGAAAAGTAAATAAGATTTTAGAAACTAATATTTTGTATACTTATTTCAAAAAAGAAGTTACATTATAGTTACTGGTCACAAGATAAATGTATGTAGTTTTATTTAAATTTTATAAACAAGAAATACCTATATATTTTTAAATTTTAATCAAAATAAGATTTTTCAAAAAACTTGGTGCTATGCCTTTTAAGACTAGAATTGAATTATGATTATCTGTATTAAAAAAAAACAGGTGGAAATACAGGTGGTACCAAAATAATGATACTTGAACAGGTTGTGGTTACCCCCCTGTGGTTAACAGGGTGTGGGCCCCCTATATCTTTGTTGTGGATAAAACTTGAAGCCTGAATTTTTAGTAACCAAGCAGGCATTATAAACAGTATATTAAAAATTTCATTTCATTTGAAGCAGTAGTTTAAGAATTTTAACTAGTCAAAGTTTCTTAATTTTGTCGCTCACTGACTGACTGACCGATCATCAAAAGGTTAAGGCACTTCTAGCAGATATAGAAGCTTCAAATTTAGAATACAATTAGCGTTTAGTATATAAATCAATCAATTTCGGTCCAGTTTTCTAAATACACCAACTGCATAAATATTTTTTTAATCCCTAATAATAATAAATAAATGTATAGGATTACAAAGTTACATTTGCAGTGAATGAATCAATGTACCTGTATAATGTTACTACACCTGTTATTCCATTATATTATACATCAAATAAAAAAAAAAGAATTTGAATTTGATGTATAATATAATGGAATAACAGGTGTAGCTAGGTCATCATCATCATCATCATCATCACCCCAGCCTATATATATGTCCCACTGCTGGGCACAGGCCTCCTCTCAGAATGATGATTGGGAACGTGGGGTTTGAACCCACGATCCTCTGCTACCTACTGTGTAGATAGGTACCTAGATTATTATAATTATGTTCAAAGGTAACTTGTAATATGGTCAACAGAATGAAAAAGCAAGAATGAGACATACCTTGTGAAGTTGTATAAAGAAGTAAGATTATCTACAAAAAGAAATGAGATGACAATAAAAAAAAAACTTGTAAAAAAAACAAGTCTCGCAACTCAGTTCCTACCGTAAAAAGTTGGGAGATCCCTGTAATACCAAGTCGGTTAATTTATTCAGTACCTACTTAAGGGTCCTTCGGTCTTAAGTTATTTATTACGTAATTAGCCATCACCATCTTTTATGTTTTAAATAAATAGATTGACTTGGCAATCGCACTAAAAAATCTAATTTAATATGTATTACTTGTGAGATACATTGTGTCATGCGATGGCCAAGTCAATCTATTTATTTAAAAGACAAAAGATTTTTTATATTGATATAGTCACTATAATATGTTGTTAGGTTAGCTAATTACGTAATAAATAACTTAAGACAGAAGGACCCTTAAGTAGGGACTGAGTAAATTAACCAACTTGGTATTACATGGATCTCATAACTTTTTACGGTAGGAGAACTGAGTTGCGAGAAGGTTTTTTTTTACAAGTTTTGTTTTTATTGGCATATCGAAAATACAAAAGAAAATAAAAAAAAAAACAAAAGTAACAAATTTGGAGTTGAAATAAATACAAAAAGACTCCAAATAACCAATCATAATTTTATTGGCATGTTTATTTTTGCAAGAATGAGGCTAGACTGAGAACGGTCTACACACACAATATTAACATCCTACAGTCTGCCTTTGACCATGATGGATGCAACTGCGTTGAAATAGTGGGAACTCATTGAAGGTAATCACGGTCTTAAAATCTCGTAACAAATACACATAATTTGAAAATACGACGAAACGTTTCGTGAAAAGGTAGGTAGGGCCTCGCTTTCTTTTTTTTCGTCTTGGTTATATTACCTTTACACCCAGTGTCTGCAATACCATAGATTACCTATTGGTCAATAAGTAAAAATATCGATTTTCATTTTCGAATAATTTTGTCAGGCGGACGGATCTCTCGTCACTTGGGTACGGAACCTTTAAAGATAACGACTCGGAAGAACATTTATCTCATACATAACATACGTAATAATCGTAACTCTTATCTAAGTAATTACATACAAATGTTATGGCAGTCTGAATTTGGAAAGGTAAAACAATGGAATATTTAATGCTGGAATTTTGCGCAATCTATATAATAATAATATATATGTCGGCGGCCGATCATATAATTCGCCAGATCACGACATTCCTAGGCAATCTTTTTTACAGAAAGAAGGAAGGACTACTTTACGACAGGTGGTGCATCAAAAGTATATTAGGTATATTGTTAATACCACAGTTAATATTTCGGCCTAAAGCTTTTACCCGACTGCCCGACGGAAGATGGTTAAGGAATAGAATTTATTTCCGTCTGTTTTTTCACATTTAGGGCTATTCAAGGCCAGTAGGTATGAATAGGCGTTACCACAGAATAGTAATAGTACAAGTAATAGTGGCGTTACTGAACCAGCTATAAATTCGGCTTTATCTACACTTCCATTAGGTTAACGGCTGGTATTTCATAATCATCATGCTATAGAAAGAAAGAAAGAAAAAAAAAACATTTATTCGTGACAATTACACAAAAAAATAGAAGAAAACTAAAAAATACGTATCATGGTCACGAAATGTGGGACCATTTATGCCGCCCGTGGGAACGCAGCAGAAGCAGCACCACCACATATCCACTCCACCACATACATGTCCACTGCTTGACATAGGCCTCCTAAAGATATTTTGACTTTGACTTTAACTTTCAACGAGCGCCATTAAGCCGTGTCCTCGGCCACACGCATCCAGCTTCAACCAGCAGCCTCTCGCAGATCGTTACTCCACTCGACTTGGCCGGAGGCGTACACTACATTTGCCGAGACGCGGTCTCCACTCAAGAACTCTGCGGCTGGTATTTGCAATGTAAATAATTACAAGCTTTTCTTTAGCTTGCCCTGTTTGTTTAAATATTTGGGTCTAATCGTGGGAGCTAAATTTGCCCCGCTTCCAGTGGTCGGATTGACTTGCAATTTGGCATAAAACATAGTTAAGTCTGGTGACAATTCAATTATCTGGTAGTGACATCTGCGTGGTCAAGACAGGATAATTCCACAATGGTTAATGGCATTAATTTGAAATATGTACGGAAATGTTTAGGTGGAAATGCTAGTTCAGTCAACTAAAGTACAGTCAGCTAAAAGAAGCTTGTAATAAAAGTGCAATTTTTAACAAAAACTTATTACTCGAATGAAATTAATAACACGAAGTAGATCAAAAATTCTACTAATATTATAAATACGGAACTTTGTGAGTATGTGCGTGTCTGTATATATATTTCTTACTCCTTGACGCTAAAACAGCTGGACGGATTTGGATGAAATTTGGTGGCCCATATGCGTTACGGGGTATGTCTGTTTTAGGACGGTTTTGTCTTTCGGAAACCTTTTTTCTGCCTTTTCTCCAAACAAAATGGGACTACGCAATACTGTGGCATGCTCGATATTTTTATGGTATTAAATATGATTTAAATGTCAATTTTGTTTTTACGCCTGTACTTTAGAACCTTTGTCTACAGTGGCGCCTACAGTGAGCGCGAAAACGGTAGTCCTCATACAGTAACTTCATATGCGTATGTATACGTAGTATTGTGTACGGCAACAATAGGTAGAGCATTATCATATTGCCTTACGTGGGAAACCTGATTCTAGCAATCAACAAACAATAACCAGATAATAACCCGTTTTAAACATGGCCACACGTCTCTTCGCTCGCGGCTCTATTTTCACTTTAATTTCGAGAAAAAATCACGTGTGGACACAAGGCAATGTGGTCAGATCCCCATGCAAGGATATTGTGGTTCCCGACACCACTGCAAACGAGTATATTTGGCGTAATTTGGACAAATGGGCCACAAAAACCGCTACGGTAATGTTGATAGTGTTTGTTTTGTGCCACGCTTTTTTGTTTGTAGTTTAAGCATTCGTAATTTTACAAGGTTTCTTTTTAACGGAGACCGTAAGTTCTATAAATTCCTTAAGAATAACGTTTTACTCGACTAAATTAATTTGGACACTAAAGAAATGCAAAATTTTGGATATATTTAGACGAGTAGTGTTGTCCTGTATGCCTGTGGAAAACGTGCTTAAGTCCAGGGCATGATGTGATTTCCAAGATCAGGTACTGTAAGGACTGAATAATAAATAAATAGCACTTGACATAGGGCTATCATCCGCACCAACTCGATGATTGGTGCTCTTCCACTGTGCGGTTTAAACGTTCTTTTCTACCTCGCACGTATAAAATATGGAATGGACTCATTGCAGGGGTTTTTCCATCTAGATATAACTTGGATACCTTCAAAAGGAGAGTGTATCGTCTATTGCAAGACGGGCAACGCACCCGCAGTCCTAATAATGTTGTAAGGTGTCCATAGACGGCGGTGATCACTTAACATCAGATGACCCGCCTGCTCGTTTTCCAGCTTTTTTAATAATTAAATTAAATTAAAATTGTTGTCTTGAATTCAACTTTGATTTTATCCATGTTAAGTAGAGGTATAATGTTACAATGAATCTTAATCATAAGGATGACTAAGACAGACTAGGCGATTGCCCATTTTTTTTATATTCGATATTCTCAAATCGAACATCAAAATATGAAATGCAAGAGTCATGCAGGCACCCAGTGTCTGCAATGCCGTATCTAATTAAATGCATACTAGCTTTTGCCTGCGGCTTCGCCCGCCTGGAATTTGGTTATCGCGCGCTGTTCCCTCAGGAACTGTGCATTTTTGCGGGATAAAAAGTAGCCTATGTCGTTCTGTGGCCCAGGAACTATCTCTATGCCAAAATCACGTCGAAACGGAGCGACGGATCGAAAGAAAAGACGGACAAACATACAAACACACACACTTTCGCATTTTTAATACTAGTATGGATGCTGGCATTATTAATTTAGACAAATGGGACATTTTTTTTTTCGTAAATGTCGATTAATGATTGGTTGCGTTTTTTATTATCACAGTGACGTTTCTTATCTGATAGACTGGTACAGTAAAAATTAAGCTTAATGTGGACAAGGTATTACATACCTAAAGAAAACTAAAACATAATAATTCTCGAGGTTAGACAACGAGTATTTATTTTCTACAGTGTTATTTTTTTTGTGTCGGGTTAGAATTACACCTCTCCATTTCTTCCGTGGATGTCGTAAGAGGCGACTGAGGATATAGGTTAAGGTATACCGTAGGCGACAGGCTAACAACCTGTCACTATTGTACCTTTTTTGTCAAACTTAAAACCTAAAATTGCTAAGTGGCTCCGAAGCGGTAACGTTTCGTGTGCTCTGCCTACCCCATTTGGGAATACAGGCGTGATGTGTGTGTGTGGGTTATATAAATGTTTTTTTATAGGTATACATTAAAATAGCTTAACATATACTTCGATTTAAGAAAGATATTAAATAAATAAAAAACAACCTACTAAAGCAGGTATATTATAGTGTAATGGATTCTAATTTCGATTTTGAAAAAAATATTTTAAATTTTCAGTTAGGTACTTAATTAACATCTTGTAGATAGAGTTTACTGAAGTCAGCTTAGTAATAATAATTAGAAAAAAAGTTATGTACAACTTCAACGAGTTCTCATTGTGAAACTATTCCCGGACTAAGTATATCTATTCGTTAACAATTTTGGATAATACTTTTCACTCTATTATCTCCAACGACGACAATAAATTTAATAAATAATATCTTATCTTAATGCATTCTTATCATTGGCATTTCAAGGTGATACATAATTAAATTATTAAATTATTTTGTATTATTTATTTATCAATCAAAAATGAAAGCATTTCAGTTTTATACCAAATGCGATGTACAATAACATATGTACACAAAAAACTTGAAAGACAAACTTTATTAGAACAATTATTAGAACTACTTTGGGGTATTTGATATTTTATTTTTAAGAAATTTTGAATTTCGTAGTACTTATGACTAATTAATTGAATCAGGCGTTACTTTGCGGAGGTCCATATCAATGAACTAAAAGAATTTCTTTGCTCACCCGCGACCTTATGATAGCTAGGTTTATGCAAGATATGCGTTTTCATGCAGTTCCTCCATCTCCACACTGTAAGAACACACACAAATCACACAAACCCATCTATCACCACCACCACACTACACTTATGCGTTTCGAACTCAACCAGAGCTCATCTTCAGAGCAACACAACCGTAAACCATGCTACCAGATGTTAGACTAACAAACCACAGCAAAAATTTTAATTTGTCACTGTAAAACCACTTTCGGTATCGTACGCTTATCCGGATTTGTTGCATATAGAAAGATTAATCAACGCACTTATATGAGTTTCTATACAAAAATACTATCGTTGCCGATGCTCCGATACGCACATAGTTAATAACTTATATTTTTTGTCAAACAAAACAAAAACTACCCACAAAATATTAATAAAATTTTATCGTCATATAAAACTACCTTGAATTTTATTTATTGTTAAGGCGGGTTTTATTAACTGTTACTGCTGAAATTAGACCCAAGTCGTAGCAAGGGAGATGACTAAATAGCTTAGCTATCATAAGGTCGCGGGTGAGCAAAGAAATTCTTTGAGTTTGTAGTACTTTTATGTACTTGAAACTTTAAAAACCACACGTTATTTTTGCAACATTAAGTCTATGTATGACTCTGCTCTTCTAATTGAAAAATAAGTCTATGAATCGTTTTCTAGAGTTCCGTACCCAATGAGTGACACACAGACCGAGCAGCGCAGCTCTCTCAGTCAAACTGTTGTTCGTCAGCTCCTGCTGTAGCTTTGCCCAAGAGTGGGATGTGCATAGGCTGAAATGACGATGAATTCGTCTATCAGTGGCTGTTCTTTATAAACTTAAACAGGTAGTTAGTTTTTTTTTTGTGTGATTTTGTATTATATTTATATTTTAGCCCTTGAAGATGAATGAAGACTTCTAACTCGGTTGATTATTATAGTAGCGTACAGTCAAGGGCAAAGATATCGACACGGCCAAAGTTACAAAAATATGTATACACGACTTTATGCTCATATTACATAACCCGACTCATATTACGTAACAGACCGATCAAACCTCAATTAGGGTTTTTTTTATGAATAAAGCTGTAAGTATTAACAAATTGTGATTATGATTGCCTTCCTCCTTTTATTCCCCGTGAAAAAAAAAACATTTTAAGCTACGTAAATATATTCCCCATATGATTTTATTACGTCTAATAATATGAGATCTTAGTTTTAATTATAGTTATAATGTATTTATCGTAGTGTAACGTGAATCTAACAGCGTTCAGCTGAAAAAGTTTTTTTGTTCTTTTGATAATTTTCTTTCCAGTTGTTCTAACTGTTGGCGATTCTACAGAATCAATCGCAACCCTGTCACCATAAACATTGGCCCAGGCCTTAAATAATAATATTTACAACTTTTTAATAGCTTTTTAATATAAGTACTTAGTGTTGCTATAATTACAAAGTCATAAATTAAGTACACGTAAAACACGCATTAATGTTTGACTTCCGTTTATACAATGTCATATTATTAGGAACGTCTTTGTCATTAAAATTGTTACTCTTCAATTTTTCAATGGATAAAAATTATAAAAGTAATTAAAGCTTACTGAAGATTTTTGTTGGATGCAAGTAGCAAGTTGTCGTTCATTGTGGCGTTCTAAGGGGGAGGCCTTTGTTCAGCAGTGGACGTCTTCTGGCTGATGATGATGATGATGAAGATTTTTGGAGTCAAAAGTTATTTAATTTGAAGAAATACGTTTGATTTTTTAGGAAAAAATACCAAGTGCTAGGTGCTAGGCGCACTGAGGGTTCCGTACTAAAATCAAGCAAAAAAAAGTAGTAGTAGTAGTAGTTTGAATTGTAAATGATCTCTTGCCTTAATTATTCTCATTACTGTACCGCATGTTTATAATTTGTTTTGTGTGCCAAAGTTAATAAATAAATAAATAAATAAAAATTTTTTGTACATTACAGCTCCCCTTCAAAAAAAGGTTTTTATTGTGAGTGAGGCTTATTTATTGTCAATTTTATGCCCATTGAAGTTTTATTTCTTACGGTTTTGCAAACAAAAATAAACTTCAAATTTTTTGATTGGATGAATTAGAAACTTAATTTTTTTCTTAGATCAAACAGAAAACATAATTATTCGATGTTAATTTCAACTAGATACCTCTATGCGTTCCATCGAAAAAGAGCTTTAACAGACCAACAGACATTTAGACGACGATGTCGTACCTACTATTTTTTTTGTACGAAACCCTAAAGCTTCATTTAACCATTAACCAACTAGGTATTAGTTGTTGAGTTACAAAGTCCAGAATCAGTGTCGTCCGAGAATGCTCAAAACTGATAAGCAGTTCCAAAGTTCACTGATAAAAAATATCGTCAAATCATTATACAAAGTCCACCAGAATCTTTATTTGATAAATATTTGTTAAAAGACAGATTTAATTGAAAAGTTAAATTTTAAGTTTCAAATGCCCAAATTCTTTGGTTCGTGACCAAATAAAAAAATTCATACAAATAGTAAATAGGAACCTAGAGCCGTTGTTCGCCGTACATAATTATCTTATATAACCAGCACTTGTAGGGGCCAAATAATTTCCTAACTTAATTAGGTACCGGCGCTTCGCCGGTGCTGCTGCAGCGCGCTCGCTTCGCTCATTCTGTTCACGTGTTATGGTCGCAATAGTACCTAACACTCCTCGTCGCTTCACTCGTCGTTGGACCATATTCTCGGGCCTCTCTTTAGAACACCGCAATAAGCGACAACTTACTACTTGCATCATTAGGTTGCTTGCCAATCTCGCGCTGTTATCGGTCCACCTAGAAAAATTGAAAAAAAAAACTTAAATATTTATTAAACGATAAGTGTCCTCCTTCAATTAATGTTTTCTTATCTCTAACATGCATATACAGAGCACTGGGCTTCCAATGATGAGTTAACTTTGGTACCCGCACTAGACATGCCTGTATCGCGGGGATCAACAACGCCATAGTTTTTCCAAATGTAACTATACCGGCTGACAGATATAAACTAAAAGTATTTATAACAAGTACATGACATAGTAGGAGGCCAAAATTGCGTTGCTTGTACAAATTACAAGAAATAATTATCACTAGAAGAAATTGTAGACAAGAAAGAGACTGGTTTTATTTATATAATTTTACAGGATAGAAAACGGGGCGGTAAACACCAGCAGTCTAATTCTAGTAACAAGACAAACTCGTTATTTGTCAACAGATATGTGCAGTTACCAATAGAAGATACACGTACGGTCAACTCTACCAGTACACACAAATCTTGGGAGCATCCTTGAGAAAGAAATTCAACATCAACGACGGAGACACAGTGGGTCTCATGTCACCCAATTTGCCAGAATACCCGATTATAGCTCTAGGGGCTTTGGAGGCTGGAGCCGTGGTTTCGACATATAATCATCTGTACACTGCTTGTGAGTATTTGTTGATATTGATTTCGTTTATTCTCTTACTTATAATTCAGTTTTTGTGAATTTAACATATTATAGCGGCGATTACACTGAGTCTTTTACCTAACACGGTCGCCAAACTTGTTTCAAATTACTTACGTCATCTTAAGCTGATTTTCCACCGGCGAGGCGAGACGAGAATTGAAATTTGTATGCATTCTCGCGCGCCCGCCGCGAGCCACGGCGGGCCGCCGCGGGCGCCGCCATACAAATTTCAATTCTCGTCTCACCTCGTCTCGTCTCGCCTCGCCGGTGGGAAATCACCTTTATACTACCGTGTTCTTGACACTTTTGCGGTCGCCGCATGCAGCATGTCTTTAATCGTCAAATTGGAATTTACCAGACACACCCCTTCACCACCCCACCCTTTACACCCTTTTAATGAATTTAGGGGTTATTTATTATTGTTATGAGCTAATATTAACATAGATTTAAGTTTCTGTTTTGTTTAATGGCATGTGGATTTTGAATCCAAAATAAATTTCAAAGCAATAATTATAGTCTTAAATAGTTGGATACGGAAAAACGTGTATACATACTTACTTGAATTCACAGCAAAATCTAGAACGTATTTTGTTTGTCGTACTGCTAGGATTCCTGGGACTGAGCAGGCCAAAATTAGCCTTATGTATCCGCAAAATGGGTTTATATTGCTGCGAAGCTGGATTAGTATCCAGCTGTGGCAGTTGCAGTGGTTTCGTATTAGCAGGGGTAGTGGTGGGAGTAGTGGTTTAGTATTAGAACTACTAGTTATTCTGTGGTATTAGTACCCATCTTTTAGTAAAGATGGACATAAAGTTAAGGATGGGCAGAAGACAGTGTGTGGTAGGCCCAGGCGGTAACGGCCAATGGCCATCATTTGATCCAGACGAGCCCATTGACCACGCCGAAGACAGCTTAATATTTGGGGGAATGGGAGGCATATTGTCTGTTACAAAGAACATTATTCTAATCTTACTTCTAAGGAATTTAATAAATATTAATCTAGATGTTAAGTGTTTAAAGTCAAAAAGTCTTTGACCAGTGTGTGTTGCCAGTGATGGCATACGGATCTGAAACGTGAGCGCTAACTATGAGCCTCAAGAGGAAGCTTAAAGTCACTCAGAGGGCTATGGAGAGGTCTACGCCCGGGGTATCTCTGCGGAATAGAATCAGAAATGATGATATCCGCAGTAGAACTAAGGTTACCGACAAAGCCAGATTTTTTTTATTGCGAAACTGAAGTGGCAGTAGGCGGGGCACATTGCTCGCAGGACTGATGGCCGATGGAGCCAGAAGGTTCTCAAATGGCTTCCGCGGACCGGGGGGTGAGCTGTCGGTGTAGGCCTCCAACAAGATGGAGCGACGACCTGGTTAAGATCGCGGGATCGAGGTGGATGCGGAAAGCACAAGACCGGTCTGAGTGGAGAGCCTTGGGGGAGGTCTATGTCCAGCAGTGGACGTCTTTCGGCTGACATGATGATGATGATGATATGTTAAGTTGATCCTGGCATTATAATGATTAGGTTAATTGAGAATTGTATTCACTGGCGTTTGTTTTGTGATCATCAATTTCTTCTTTTTCAGATGAAACACAAACCCAAATTCAGCTATCAGAAGCAAAATTAATCTTCGCGCATCCTGATGTAGTTCCAACTATAAAAGAAGCTTTGATACTTTGTAAGAAAGAAATTCCTATTATATGCGTAGATGTGAACACGGGAAGACCAGAAGGCACTGTTTCTTTTAAAGAACTTATTGAAGATGGTCATGTTGATTTAGATATTTTGAAGAATGTTAAGAGAAAAGCAAGTGATGTGTCATTTCTGCTCTATTCTAGTGGAACGACAGGATTACCTAAAGGTGTAGAGTTGACTCATGGGAACCTAGTAGCCAACTGTGCGCAACAGGACAGTGAATTAAAGCATTATGATCCTTCAGGTGAGGAAATAGTTAAAATAATACCATACCTAATCAGGAAGAAAGGGCTCTCAGCAAGAGTCCAGAGACTTAAGAAAATACATACAGGGGTGTCTCAGAAGTCGATGTCAAACCGAAACTGAGAGATTGACCAAGTTATAAAAATTATCAGAAAATAAGCAAAAATCTTACATTATTTTACCCAAATATGTATTTATAAAATTATAGGAATTTAAAAATTATCGAGTAAATCGACACCTGTAAAGGTCTTTTCACTACTGTTGCTACAAATTTAAATACTTTTCCGAAACTGGTATAACTTAATAAAACCGATTCCGGATTGAATTCAGTCTCTGGAAAAACCTGCTTTCGAGTATATACGTACTACGTTTAACTGATTAAAAAATGTAAAAGCTATTTTTTTGTGCTTTTGCCGACATATTTGAACCCCTTCACACAGTGCGATG
Source organism: Choristoneura fumiferana (assembly GCF_025370935.1). Classification (NCBI taxonomy): domain Eukaryota; kingdom Metazoa; phylum Arthropoda; class Insecta; order Lepidoptera; family Tortricidae; genus Choristoneura; species Choristoneura fumiferana. The sequence continues at coordinate 14,746,471 of NC_133478.1, forward strand.
CTTCACAATTACTAAACATCGACATAAGTAGTTGTTGCCTTGAATTATCTTGTTCATTCCAGCGCCAGAACAACAGACCCAAATGGTGATTCTCCCAATGTATCACTCGTATGGACTGGTTGTTGCTATGCTGCACAAACTATCGATTGGATTAAAGCTGGTAACACTGCCAAGGTTTCACCCTGACACGTTCCTTAAAGCTATTCGCGAACATAAGACAAACATATTGTATCTGGCACCACCCATGGGTGAGTAATTTTTTTTTGTGACTTGCTTATTGCAACAAAATTTATTAACAACAAATTGGCCTAGTCCTAAATTAAGAAAAAATTGGATAATATGTTTAAGACCACAGGAAAACAATAAACAGTGAAATGCACATTAAATACCCAAACACTCAGCAAAAAATAGATTTATTTATTTTCATACAAATATCTGGCCCAACTAGGTATCGAACAAGCTGTAGTCAGCATCACTAACCACTCCGCTATCCGATCGTCAATTCGTCATACATAATATACTATTTGTAATTATATGTATTTATAATCTAATTATAATACAAACACGTCGTCGAAAGACGTCACTGGCATCGACCCCAAGACGCAGACTGCATTACCCCTTCATTAATTATTACCATTTATTTGTAATTATATATATCTCACTTAGATTTTTTAATAAATACCAAGTTGAGTTACAATAAATTGAAAAATAGGTACTTATTACTTTTGCAGATTTTTTATATTAATATAATAGCAATTGAAATCGGCCATTCTCTTTTATCGGTGCGCCGGTCTAATTACCGTGCTGCTTTTTTCGCACTAGTGACATGGTAATCAGGCTGAATGCACAGGTGAATGAGAATAATGGCCGCCGTCCTTTTTCCAAATAGTAGTCTGTAGTAGTAGTACGTAGTCTAATATTACCGTGTCGCTTAGTCGCTTATGCAGGAATATAAGTGATACGTCGGTATTTAGGTGGGTGGACAGATGAATGAGGATGGCCGATTTCCATTGTTTTTAATATAATAATCTGCTAACATTCTTACATTAGCAAACATCAATAAAACACTACTACAAAACTCTAAAACGTATATCTACATATATATTTATTGCTGATACTTATATAGATACCTGATGACGTTTAGGTCCCTTTTTTAATATTTAAGTACCTGGGGGACCGAGCTTTGCTCGGGCTAAAACTCTTTAATAAGCGCTTTCCCAGAGATAAGACTAATTACATCGATTTTTCATCTCCGAAAACCCCTACATACCAAATTTCATCGAAATCGGTGGAGCCGTTTCCGAGATTCTGATTATATATAAGATTTTTTTTTTCTGATTAGTCCATAGTAGGTACAAGCTTTGCTTAGTTTGAGACTAAGTCAATTGGTGTCAAGTGTCCCATGATATTTATTTATACAAGATATATATACAAGAATTGCTCGTTTAAAGCTATTAGATGATTTAAAAAAAAATCTAATTTGGAGTGTACCAGTTGACGACTTATATTAAGGCCATACTTGCTTCTATTGCAGTACTGTTCCTTGGCTCCCATCCGCAAGTAACTCCGGATATCTTCGATCCCATCACCTGCATCATGAGTGGGGCTGCACCTTTACCACTAGCGGATATTGACAAGTTATTCGACAAAGCAAAGGTATTTTTCTCAAACATGTTATGTAATGTTTATGTTGTGTTCCTTAAAACAGGCTTCAAAATATACTGTTGCAGGCCTAGGCCTGCAAGACAACAGTCTTTTGTTTCAATGCACGACTTAAAATTAATAATCTGGATTTCTATGGTTCATTTATTAGTTACTGAATAAATTCACAGGACTATGAATATTCTATATGTAAATATATAAATATTGCCGACACCTTTTAAATACGTCAAATTACAGTCTAATTTACATAATAAAGTATTAATGTAGCTGATTAAATGGGCTGCAGTTCGTGTGTATGACCCTAAAAGCGGAACAGCACATATAAAAAAAAGTTTAGGCGGGAATATTGACAAATGTCATTGTCTTTTTTTTTGATTGACTGGAATTGGGCTTTAGCCGTTTTGCAAGTAAGTGCCATTGTCGTGATAAGTGATTTTTTATTTTTGCAGTCCGTTATATCTACATGTTTTAAAGCAATAAGATTTTTTGGGATTATTTTAACGTTTTAAAAATTCATGTTAGAATGAAATAAACACATATAGATGGTAGCTATAATTTGAGTCAGGTACAATTTTAGTTTTCTTACGAATAAAACATTGATTTCTAGGAGTTTTTATTTATGTTAGTGCATGTTTGAGAAAATCACTATACAAGCCTCGGCGAGAAAGAACATGCCAGCCTCGTATACCTATCCATACATACTCGGCCTGCAAGCCTTTCTTTTCCGGCCTCTGCAGTGTACTATTTATACGCTACTTAGTATAAGCTGCGTCATTATTATTATCACCTGTGGCTAATATACGTCCCATTTATGTATACAGGACTCTTCGAACGAAAAGCTACTGATTTTAAATTTACTCGTAATTTATAACGAGCATGTATATAAACAAATGTATTAGTATGTATATAGACATTTTTATTTAGTTTAGGACTAGATCAATTGGTTTTTTTATTGATAGACGAAGGGAGAACAGCAAGGCTCGTGCCTTTTGAACAGATTTTTACGAATGCCAATTTTTTTTCAGCGAGAAGTAGATTTCTCTCAAGGATATGGTCTAACTGAGACATCGCCTTTGGCCACTCTGAATCCCCTGAATTCCAAAGAATACAAAACAGTCGGTTTTGCACTCCCTAACATGCTGATGAGAATTGTCGACGACAAGATGAATAATCTAGGACCAAATGAAGTAAGTGAAATCAAGACATACGAGTACATTGTTCAATACAAAATCTACATTGTTTATTCAAAACTTCGCTAAACATTTTTTTTTATTCGACTGGATGGCAAACGAGCAAGTGGGTCTCCTGATGGTAAGAGATCACCACCGCCCATAAACACCTGCAACACCAGGGGGATTGCAGATGCGTTGCCAACCTAGAGGCCTAAGATGGGATACCTCAAGTGCCAGTAATTTCACCGGCTGTCTTACTCTCCATGCCGAAACACAACAGTGCAAGCACTGCTGTTTCACGGCAGGATTAGCGAGCAAGATGGTGGTAGCAATCTGGGCGGACCTTGCACAGGGTCCTACCACCTGCAACATTGTCGCTTAGAGCTTCAAAAAAAAATTGTCAGGACGTTTTATGGACTTCCAAGAGATAGGTATTTTATTACACGTAAGAATATCATATCATAGTTAAAGTGACTTCTCCCTCATTATAAACGTAGAATTCTATATAGAAAGAGGTTCTTTGTTTTGGTCTCACGTTTATAAATCACTAAATTTCATGTTTACATCATTACAAAATAAATAAGGAGGTAGATATGTTCATTATTACAGAATAGTACAGTGGAACTAATTTTAAATTATAATTGAGTCTTTTTAACCTAAGTACAATCAGCACTAGAAGGTGGATGAGGCGATTCTCAAACTCAAACTGTCTACTCACGATTCTGCTGACAAGATGTGTATATAGGTAATTTCGAGCTCCAAACTATTAATCCACTTCTGTTGGTAACTGTACAAAATGTAATATTGATCTTTTTCACACAAAGTCCATCAATTATAATTTAGGTATGAAACACCATCCTAATCTCTTAGAGCCGTTACCATCCCCAAGTACCTAATTATTTTAATAATTTTAGCATTTTAAATAATATTACAGGTAGGAGAACTATTGTTCAAAGGCCCAAACGTAATGAAAGGCTACAAGAAGAACCCTGAAGCCAACAAGAATGCCTTCACGGAAGACGGATGGCTTCGGACCGGTGATCTGGCCAGCATTAACGAAGAAGGTCGACTTACAATTGTTGACAGACTCAAGGAACTGATTAAGGTAGAAATAGATAGAACTTATAGCTAGGAGACTAAAGTTTAGAGAAATGAATTCTGTTCATATTTTATTATCCGACTCCAAAAAAAGAGGAGGTTATCAATTCGGTTGTATTTTTTTTTTATGTTTGTTACCTCAGAACTCCGTCATTTCCGAACCGATTTAAATAAAATTTTTTTTCGTGCGTCTAGGAATGGCTTTAATTAGGTCCCATAAGCAACAAATCAGGATCTGATGATTGGATCCTAAGGAAATCGAGGGAACTCTTCAAATATTGTAGGGACACCTATGGTAATTTGGATATATTTAGTAGTAACTTGTGCATTTGCTCTTGAAAATCATCATTTGGTGAAGTGGAACTGATGATGAACACCACATTTGACCAACAAAGCTACTAGTCAAGTACTTCACAGGTTGAATTTCAATTACTTTAACACAGTTGCTAAGCAATTTATGCTCGTCGTAATGTATATGGTGAAACGGAAAGGGTGGTGATGCACCAGGACTCCTCAATAATGAACGTCTCTGCATCGGAAAAAGCAATCATTTGTAAAAGGTGTCGAGCAGTTGACATTAAACTATTGAATCTTAGATTATTTACACTAAAAAGCGTAAAAAATTATAACAAAAAATAGAACCGACCACAAAAAAACATGAAAAAAAAATTCTACCAGTCTGAAGTCGGTGCCTCAGCACGAGCCAGCAGGAGTGATTGAAGCCTAATATATAAAGAAGTATTCGTATGTACGTGAGGTAGACGACTATAGGTACACTCCTGCTGGCTCGTGCTGAGGCACCGACTTCAGACTGGTAGAAAATTATTTTCATGGTTTTTTGTAGCCAGTTCTATTTCTTGTTATATATTTTTTTCAAATACTATTAAGTAGGTACGTACAAACACTGATGTAACCGGTACACAACAATATCTGTCTCTATTTGCTCTCTATCCTAATACCTTCATACAACGAAAACACGAATAAAGAAACAAATAAACGAACAATTTATATAAACGGAAAAGCGACAAATGAATACTGCCAAAATATAATAAATAAATAAATAAAAAATAAAATAAAAGTAAAAAAAAAACATTATTTCTCCCATAATCTAACTTTACAAAAGTGATATAATTAGTTTTATTTTTGTTTATTATTCTGCAAGAATCCCTCCCCAGGTAAAGGACTCCTCCAAAGTGAGTCAGTCTTCTCTGGATTTTATTGTGCGTGTCAAGATAATGTTACAGTAAAATTATAACCATCATGGTCTTATCTTGACGAGATCTTAGAAGTAGGCTTTTTCCCTCTTCTTCCATCCCAGTCGATATTTGTCATCATCTCACCGGATGTTATTCATACAGCGCTGCGGTGGCCTGCTGCTCCCTTTAGTATCCTTTATGGGTCTTCAATCTAAAAATTTTCTTGTTCAGTGACTTTTACCCATTTCGAAGTGTGCCCTGCCAACAATTTTTTGCTGAGATAGCTCGCCATGATGTCTTCATTTAGATTCATTTTGATCTACTGTAATGCTTTCGGTCATGGTCAGGGGAATCCCTAGTATCACCCTTGCCGCGCCTCTTTGTAGGAGTAGAAACCTCATGACCTATGGATATAAATATTGAATATAGTATACCTAGTCAAAAATATTTTGTATAGTATAAACATGAGAAATATTTAAAGAAATGTGTACTTTACTTTCATATGTGATTGAGTTAGTAAAAGTTTAATGACTTTGTTATGCGATTATTGAAACGCACGACATAAACATTTCAGATAATCTTCTGAATGTAAAAGACAATTTTATTTATAAAGCTTTACAATTTTTGATTCGCAGGTCAAGGGATATCAAGTACCACCAGCAGAACTTGAAAACGTGGTGAAGCAGCATCCAGCTGTATTCGATGCAGCAGTAATAGGAATATCCGATTCATACACAGGAGAAAAGCCTAAAGCCTTTGTCGTGTTAAAAGAAGGCGTAAAAATAGACGATACTAAAATAATGGACTTTGTTAACCAACGAGTAGCACCGTACAAGAAGATAAAGGAGATATCATTTATAGATGCCGTGCCAAAGAATAATTCTGGTAAAATATTGAGGAGGGTGTTAAAAGATATGCATGATGGAAAATAAAGGAAATAAGGCGGTGTGAGTTATTTTATTTACCGATACGTGGTTAAAAAAAGTAACTCGGTAATGAAGTAAAAATCAGTGTCAATTTAGAAAGTGGTCGAATTACATAATCATTATTATCATTATATCAGCTGAAAGACGTTTACAGCCATTTGTCCGTGATCTCCATCAGATCATCTCCATCACGCGGGAGGCCTACTAACTGTCATTTCGCTTTCTGGTATGCGGTCACTAGATTCCAAAATCTTATGGCCCTGACTGCCTTTGGTTCCAAGAACAATAATATGCTCAGTACATTGGCCTTAAAACTTAACAAAAAAAAATACATCGAGGAATGAAATAAACTTTTAATCCGTATTAAATTACGGACAAAATTACGGATTTCCCGCGGAATAACGGAATTAACACACGACACGCGACACGCGTGGGGGAGGCCTATAATGTCCAACAGTGGACTTCCTACGGCTGAGATGATGATGATGATGATGACACGACACGCAGATGAAATCAGGGGTGTGAGCAATTATGTAATAGGTATGACCTTACCTAGCGGATACCCCCGACTTCTTCTACGTGGAATTAATTTATCGCTATCCTGCTGGAACTATGAAATATTCAGAGATAAAACTGTATTGTGTCATTCCCAGAATCCCTAACCAAACCAAACCAAATAATACTTTATGGAGGTTCTTTTTAACTGTCTGCTAGGACTGATAAAGTTTTTTACTAATTGAAATGGGTTCACCGGTGTACTACGCTTTTTTTTAGACATAATACATATTTAAATTTACGTTCCATTTTTTCCTACAACATTGTCTAAACCAAATTCCATTTTTTTTGCATTTTCTTATCGTACATATGGAAACTTGTTAAATAGGTAATACCACCAAAATATTCAATTTACCATAAGCAACTGCAACGCTATCAAAAAGCAACTGTATAGTATACCACCTTACTTTATCATTGCAATGGATGCAATTAAATTTATGGAGACCATACAGTTAATTATTGATATTTTTACTTTTTGTATAGACGTTTCCTTTTACAAGATACAAATCTAAATCTAGCCTGTATAAGCAAACGTTTCTTCCAAAAAATAATAATTTCAGGGTAAAAATACAAAAACACTGTCGTCTTACAAAAAGGCGCTTTGCTACTTAAGTTATTTTTGGGAGCCAAATCCTCATGTTTTTCTTCGTCTACTAACTACAGAACAATAATATTTTTTATCGCTTGTTCAGTTGTTATCTTGTTACCTGTGACTTTGACATTTGCTTTGGATATTTATGAAACTTACTCGAAAGTACCTACAGTTAAAATAAAATTTCGACACATCTTAATAATTTTGAGCACTCTAATTTTGTACTTTTCTTCTCGTGTTTTATTTCAAAACAGTTTTTTACAACTTGCAACTGATATTTTGAAGTGATAAAGAATTTTAATGTGGCGTATTTGCCAAATTCGATCCGCATGAACTTTTGCCGTGGAGGTAATTTAATAAAAGTATTGGTTAAGTCTACCTTCTCAACTTTAGGGTTTTCAATTGTATAAAAACAAAGGCAGTGTAGTAGTTAGGTACGAGTAAATAAAGTGCAGATCTAATTATTAAAGGTTAAGTCAAAATTAAAAAATATATAAAATTATAAGATTACATCCACTTCTTACACAAATATAGGTAAACCGAGCGGAATAAATATTAATATTAACAAAAAAAAATTAGACCCTCAAAGTTAAATGTACAAAAATAACATTTTTAATTTAGCCGGGGAACCGCTTAGTTAATAAAATACCTAGTATTTAGTACCTACATGGAAGTAGAAAATCTTATAACCTTAGTGATCCCCCGATTGCGATGCTTGAATTAAAATATTCTTCATTCTTACTTCACCATTAGTAACACAAACGTGTCCTGCTGGATTTAGAATAGGACGTAGGTACCTATCTTTTGATGATGATATCCGCAGTAGAACAAAGGTTATCGACATAGCCCGAAGAATTGCGAAACTGAAATGGCCATGGGCGGGGCACATTGCTCGCAAGACTAATGGCCGATGGTTCTCGAATGGCGTCTGCGGACCGGGAGACGAGCTGTCGGTAGGCCTCCAACAAGATGGAGCGACGCCCTGTTTAAGATCGCAGCATCGCGGTGGATGCGGAAAGCACAAGACCGGTCTGATTGGAGAGCCTTGGGAAGGCCTATGTCCAGCAGTGGTCTTTCGGCTGAGATGATGATGATGACCTATCTTTTCCCGCGGGTGTCGTAAAAGGTGACTAAGGTAACAAAATTTCCTTCAAATACAAGTCACTCTACTAAACTAATCCAAAAACAATTTTATGAATCATTATAATCATAGAGTGTGTGGCCCAGAACTGGGGATAATATTAAAAACAGAGGCTCTATAGATCACCGGGAATGAGGGCTATCGTTTTTTGTCTCACTAGATGGCGCACTGTTGCGTGAGGTTTTTAAGTATGGCTTTCAAAGTCTGTTATTACGGGCGTGAAAACAAAGTTTAGATTAAAATCATATTCAATACACCTTAAAACTGTACCATAAAAATATCGAGCATGCCACATTGCTGCATAGTCCCCGTTTTGTTCGGAAAAAAGGGAGGACAAAGGTTTCCGAAAGACAAAACTGTCTTAAAACACAGACAGGCCCGGAACGCATATTTGCCATAATTAATTCTAGATATTGCAAAATATTCACAAAATTACTCTAATTATAAATAAACCCGCGTATCTCACCCAAAAACTATGAGATTTGACATTTCGGAGACCTCACACTACACTAGCGCCTCTAGTGGCGAATTCATACGCGATAGCCCTCATTGGATCATCATGGTCCCACAAAAATAAAATCAAAATGTAACTTATGTTTTTTTCTAACAAACTTAATCGTAAATTCAATGTACGCCATCCTAGAACCCAACTGACGTCGCCTGTCACTCTACAAATATCAAACATTTTGCTTTACATTTCTTCTTCAAATAAACTGTAGCGTAATAAAAAAAAAACGAATTATTTTTAAAAGTCGCTGAACTAATGTTGTTCAGTTTGACGAGTACGATCTATGTTTTAATTATTTGCCCGTGTTACAGGCCACACTCGGTATAATGACTCCTTGCACAGGGAAATTGTTAAGGCTAGGAGTCGGTTATCACGGCCCATACTACAGGTAGGTATCTCATTCCAAACTGTACTTTCAGTACCAGGCTATACCCCAGCCTAGTCAACTAACGACCGTTTTTTGTCTGTAGGTATCCATTTATACCTCAAAAGCTCTCAATATTCTATCAATTTTATTCCTTATTTTATCGACTCCAAACCAGTTTATTTGACGTCACATAGAAAGCCACATATTAAAGCAAAACTGGACGTAGCTCGAAAACAAGTTCAATGCAATCATTATATAAAATAAAATCGAAGGTACATAAACATGTTTACAAACAATATTTTGATTAAGCTAATCAGACATTCAGCCTCCTTTAGATTCAAATGCTGAATATTTAATAGGTAATAGTTATTGATGGGGCATCAAATGGTATGAGTGTGGAATGCTGAATGGATTCATTTATACAAGATATTGTAAAATTAATATTGAGTTATTACCTTTATGGTTGAGTCATGTCACTCAAGATTGGTTTTTGGAGTACCTATTTTTGTATTTTAACTCCATTTTTTGTTACTTTTACGGTCATCCCGTAAAACCCATATCGAAAATACAAACTAGACCAGCGCTGGGAATCGAACCCAGGTCCGCGGCATTCCCTGCCAAGTGCTATACCGCTACACCACCACTGGACAGGGGTACATACACGAATTTCTCCTATGCACCATATATATCAGCTTGTTTGTTTCTTATTTAGTCACTTAAGCAGCGACACTAGCGACATCTATGCTGTAGCCCTCATCGAGGAGCTGGGTTCGATACCCAGCGCTGGTATATTTTTCTGGTTTTTCTGTGCATCTTTGTTTCAGTTTGTATTTTTCATTGTCACTCGAAAGACATTTACTACCAGATTTGACCTCCCTAAAGAACACTACCATAACCAGTCCTTTGGAGCTCGCATCTGACGGACTTCTGCAACTTGCGACTGGTCACCAGTCCACCTTATAAAGGAAGCTGACTTAAAGAGCTAAGCCTTGATAAGTCGCGCTCCCCACACCTCTTTCACTCTTGAGGTCAGTCGATGGAGCCTATAGCCGTAACGCCGCTGCCTGTCCTCTGGTGGTACTGCTCGTAGTTTTAGAATATACCTACCTACCCTAGTAAAGTGGTCGGCTAAATACATCTCAATATCTTTGTAAGAATCTCAAGACTGTTTATTGAGGTTAACAAATGTTTTGGTACTTCATAATATAACATATTATAATAATATGTTCATTGAAAAATCTTCGAAGGAAAGTATCTACATTTGGACTTGATCAATAACTAGAACAAATAACTCTAACTACAATAAATATATAATTCACAAAAGAAAAAGAAAACCGGCCAAGAGCGTGTCCGACACGCCCAAGATAGGGTTCCGCCATTACGAAAAAATTCAAGTAATATTTATGTGCATTATAACACAATTAAAACACTTACTAGAGTCTTAAAGTATATTGCTAGAAAAAGAGCTTATCTTCTTAAATCAATTTTTGTTGAAAGTATTTATAAGCGTTACCTTTCCATATTTTTTGGACAAACGGTTTACAAGACACAACTTTGGGAGCGATTATTTCCGGAAATCTTCACTTAATCAAAAAAGTTTTTGGGAAACCTTACTACCTTTTCAAAAGAGCTGTCGAACTATGTGCTACACGTATTAATATTTTTTTTCAATTTCTGTTACGTGTATGGAGTGCCCCCCCCTTTCATATAAATATTTATTTTTGTAATTTAACTACAAAACTAAATAGCGGCTTTGACAAGACATCCGTACTCCAAATTTCATTGATCTTGTAGTTTTCGAGAAAAATGCCTGTGACATACGGACGGACGGACAGACAGACAGACAGACGGACTTGACGAAACTATAAGGGTTCCGTTTTTGCCATTTTGGCTCCGGAACCCTAAAAAGTAAAACGTTCCCGCGGCATAGCGCTTATACAGAAATCTTCGCAGGTGGAGTCGCGGGTAGAAGGTAGTGATGCATAATTAAATGTTATTTAAGCAAAATTACTCTAATTACTATTTGATTCCCACAGACCAGGATATAACTTGATATATCGTATCATGTTAAGAAAAACCAGATACGCAAAAAAAACTCAAACTCGTAGTTTCATACAAATCTACTTCTCGGGGTAATTCCACAGTGGAGTTACCGTTATTTTCTCAACAGTTAACGACTTATACCATGTAGCTTTAGTTTATAAGAGAAAAAAACAACCGCTTGTGCGAATCGTACTCAATGAGGATTTCGTACAAATTTAAAGGCCAAAAAGTTTGATTGACGTAAACTTGTAAGAATTTAAAAGGGTACCATCTACTGACAAGGAACATGTCTTCATCGAATTTCCGTTTCAATTTCAAAACGAGAAAAAAAATTGTATTTATTTAAAAGCATTTTGCAGAAAAAGGGGTTTAAAAATCAATCTAATCAGAAATGAGGAGATGCGTAGAAAAACATAGCCAAGCGGATTATCTGGTTAAAGTGGCAATGAGTAGGTAGCTATATAGCATTGAGATTAGATGGCCGTTGGGGATGATAAGTTCTCTACCTATTGAAACCACGGATCGGCAAGCGCAGCGTAGGACGTCCACCGACGATATGGACGGATGACCTCGTTAAAGCTGCAGGCTCACGGTGGATGCAGGCCGCTCCCAACCGAAGCAACTGGAGGCCTATAGGGGAGGCCTAAGGCCAACTTACAGTAGACGTCCTGTGTGTGATATATGATGATAATGATAATAGTACCTGGCATTTACCCAGAGATAAGAACAAGCTAGATTGATTTTTCATCCCTGAAAACCCCCACATATTAAATTTCATCGAAATCGCTGGAACCGCTTCCGAGATCCCCGAACTATATATAATTACAAGAATTGCTCGTTTAAAGGTATTACATAGATTAAACATTTAAAATTAGTAAATTTTCAAATTATAGTAAAGATTTGTTTTATAAACTGGTAGAACTACTGTTTTACTCTAAGTACCTATACTATTAGATATTTGATATTATTTTAAAACATCTGACACATAATGAAAACCCAAAAAATGATGAAGTCGAATTATTTATTTGGATTATCTGAGTGTTAGATCTTCCTTTGGTTTGTTCCTTTTGGAGCTTCAATTTCTCAGTTTCAAGGTTCGGTACCCAAAGGATCATTTATCATTAAGGGCACTTAAGGGTGATAAACGGAACTCTAATTTTATGATGAACGAAGTTTTTAACAAAAAAATATTACACGAACATGTTTCTTGGAAGTGCCTACACTAAGGTAAACGTCCGAGTGTTTGACACGCTAGTGCCCAATAGACGACACCCTGGGGGCTACTACAAAATTCGAAAATCGAAGTTCGTATCGTACCGTCCCTCTCACTCTCGTATCAAATAATATTAGCGTTAGCGGGAGAGCAAGATACGAAGTTCGAATTTTGCACTTTGTAGTATAGAGCCTGCTGTCATCTCTATTGCTAGTGTATAAGATTACAGGTGCCAACTATTGGAACAGTGATGAGCACTCGTACATTTACTTAAATATTAAAAAAAAACCTTACAATTTCCGCAACACTCGAATGTTACTACGTTACTGAATAAGCTACACAGGCTAAACTTGATAACTTATTTCACCCACCAGACAGATTTGCTGATGAATATTAATAAGCAAATCTGTTTTAATTAGTTATTTCGGTTACAAGCGTTATTGTAGAATTTTCAAGTAACTTCGTAAATGTTTCCTACGTAAATTTGATTAATAACAAGTATTACGCATCCCATTGCCAGCGGCAAACCTCGCGATGGTTAAATTATGGCGCTCGACTAAACGAATAAAAAGTCAGAGATATAATAGTGCACCTATTTTATTATAATAATAATATTAATAATAATCATCATCATTGTCACCCGAAAGACGTCCACTGCTGGACATAGGCCTCCCCCAAGGCTCTCCACTCAGACCAGTCTTGTGGTTTCCGCATCTACCGCAATCCCGCGATCTTAACCAGGTCGTATTAGCAAGACACATGATCTTCGCAAAATATTTCTGTAACAAGCTTTGTGCCTACCGTACCTTAATGATTTTGAAAGAAACATTAACTACGCTCATTAAGTAATTACTTTTCGAGAACACGAATATATAATGAACTAAAATAATTTCCTTGCTCACCCGCGAACTTACGATAGCTAGGCTTATGCAAAATATGCGTGTTCATGCAGTTCCTCCACCTCCACACTGTAAGAACACACACAAATCACACAAACCCACTTATAACCACCACCACACTACACTGACGCGTTTCGAACTCAACCAGAGCTCATCTTCAGAGTGACACAACCGTACACCATGCTACCGGTTGTTAGACCGAATATATATGTCGGCGGCCGATCGTAAAATCCGCTAGATTATGAAATTCCTAGGCATATCACGAAACGCCGCCATATCGGTTCTGGCACTTCGCCGGCCGCTACCGCGGCACGCTCGCTACGCTCGCTTGGCTCGTGCGTTATGGTCACAATTAATACTAACCACTCCTCGCTTCGCTCGTCGTACCTAATTTACGATTAATTTGTTTTACGTTCGGCCACTGACATATATATTCGGTGTTCTCGAAAAGTAATGACTTAATGAGGGTAGTTAATGTTTCTTTCAAAATCATTAAGGTACGGTAGGCGCAAAGCTTGTTACAGAAATATTTTGCGAAGATCATGTGTCTTGCTAATACGACCTGGTTAAGATCGCGGGATCGCGGTCGATGCGGAAAGCACAAGACTGGTCTGAGTGGAGAGCCTTGGGGGAGGCCTATGTCCAGCAGTGGACGTCTTTCGGCTGACATGATGATGATGATGATGATTATTATTATTATTATAATAATGAAAAAGGTGCTCTATTCTATCTTCAGAGCTTGTTACAGAAATATTTTGCAAAGATTATGTCTTGCTAATATGATGTTTTGCGAATATCATGTTGTGCGAATATCATATTTTGATTTTGTGATGTTTTGAGAATATCGTGTTTTGCAACATGTTTTGCGAATATCATATTTTGCGATTATGATATCCAAGGACGGAGGGCCCTCACAATCCCAGTGATATAAAGACTAGGCAAATAATAATCGCACATTGAGAGTAATTTGACAATACGCAAAAACGCCATCAAACGTGAGTCCACATTTGAATCGTTGTAGTGTTCGTCCCCGATAACCCCAATAACTTCAAAGCGAATTTCAACGAAATCGTTAGAGCGGACTAAATATACAAGAATTGATCGTTTAAGGATACTATTATTTTTCCATGCAATCAAAACCTTCTAAGAAAAAAAAAAAAAATATTTTTGTGTATGAGTAACTTTAATCTTGGAATAACTTGATTATATTGATTCAAGTTAGTAGGAGATAGTCGACTTCAAATTCAAATTTATTTTTTCACATAAAATATATGGCAGTACAATAGGTGATAAATTAACAATTCCAGTACAAAAACATATTTTGCTAGACATGCATGCAAAGTAATCTTAAAACTAGACTAATTACATTAAATTCAGGCATCACATTATGCAGATAACATATTTTATTTGTTTGTGTTGAAGAGGGCATTTGTTGAATAAAACATTTTTTCTTTAAGCCATCTATAAAGTTTACTTTTGAATAAATATTTTAAAGGCAAAACTTTGAAGTTGTCTGGGATTGATTGGGAGTCGGTTCTTCATAAGATTGAAAAGTGGCCTAGTTACTCGTAAATGCTACATAAGATAGAAACTATAATTTTTGTTTTCAACTTAGAAGCTTCCCAATATAGCGGCTGTTTTATAATTACTGAAACTGTAACAATGCTTCCGTTTCCGTTCCGTTTTTAAAAACTAAAATAATGTCACATTGAAACCTCGCGTGTTCGAAAGCTAAGCTCATGATTTACGGCCGTTGTCTTTCTGGCTATAAAGTATGCACAGATCAATAATCTGGTAATTCCGGCACTTAAAAAAATAGAATAAAAGTCTCTAGAAAGTTCTTAAAGAAACAAAATTCATCGTCACTAAGTCAACCACGTCCGATAATGGACTTATGCGGGGTACGCGTGTTTCCCCACGGATCTAGCACTTATTGTGCTGCCGAATCGGTGGTTTGTTTACATCCGAGCTGACTCACAACCTCATCATCGCATTCCGATCGACGGCCTTCAATAAGGCTGATCGCAGACCGATTTTTACATGGTCATTACACTACTGTATTTAAGGTTGTCTTTATTTACAAATCATGAAATAGATAAGTCCCTGTGAAAACTACATAGGTATTATAATAAAGAAATACTCGTAATGTGTTTCCATACCCATGTATATTTGGTCGTTTTTTATATTGTTAAAATACTTTGCGATGTTTGTATTAACAGACAAGTGAATAGTCATATAGTTTTCTTGGCAATTATGATTTTTCTGAAAGCTCTGTTAATAGTCGTATAAAAAATTGACATGTAAAAGAGCCCTTTGCAGCTAACTTACAGAATAAACATTTCAATTTTGTATTTTTTCGGAGGAGCTTCAAACCCCTCAAGGGCCGGTTCATATCTATAGTCAAAAATAAGAACATTGGTTAAGAATTAGGTAGAGTACCATACATTTTTCTAATACTAAAACTGGATTAGCAGTTTTATGCCCGGTTTACATTATTCCAGTAAAATCGTGCCAGTAGCGATACATTGCGGGGTCATAGTCCAAACGAGTTACACAAGATCGATCGAGCGCCGCAGTGTCATGCTACTGTAACAGTTTTACTGGAATAATATGAACCGGGAAATACACCCAATTAACTCTGGTATGGGCAAGCATACCTAAGACTAACATAAAATTTAACCACACATAACATAAAATTGAAGCGCACCGGGTTCTGTACAAATTTATAGGTATCTCGGTCAGTTATATACAAAGGTAATATTTATGGTGTTTTAAGAAATAAAGTCAGCTAACTCTACTTATACCGAAGAGGCTGATATAATGTTTATACGATGCCTAGTAAATGACTTTGAATTTGAATTTAGTATCCATAGTACAAGCTTCGTTTGGGACTAGGTCAATTGGTGTCAAGTGTCCCATGATATTTATTTATATTATTTATATATAATGGAAAAAACTACGCTACAAGGATTCATTTTAGAAATAAACAAACCGTAAAAGACTGATGCGTAGATCAATACATCCTAAATACTTACTTAGGAGGCTGTTTGTAAGTACCTGTTTTATTTTATAATTTTCGATTTTATTGCACGTTGGATATAAGTTAACTTACTTAAAAAGAGCACTTTGCGTAATAATGTTTGCAGATAAATACCATAGAGCTACAGAGGTCTGCACTCTATCTCTATTGCTATAAAAATACGTGGACGATGTATTTTCATAATACCTATCATATTTAGTAAAAGAGCACTAATGGAAGTCATGGTTATTTAAAATGACATACTAGCACGTCTATAATAATCGTCAGGTGTGAAATAACCTTGTCAGGTTTACTAATAAAAAGTACAAATTAATAGTTTTTTTTTTTTCACTTTATTATATAAATCCAGGTCCTGACGCCAATATTTACATGTTTGCGGCGTTTGGCGTTGAAACCTTGGGGCCATGGGGGCCTAGTGCGCGTTGGCTATACAAAGATTTGTCGACGCGCCTAATAGAGGCCTCGGGCGACCAGAGGGCTGGCCGTGGCCACTATTTCGCACAGCGAATAAGTATCGCTATACAACGAGGAAATACGGCACCTTGCCCATTGACGGCGATTTAGGCCAAATTTTCTACTTATAAGTAATTTAAGTTTTATTATGTTTGTTTTTGTTTATTCTCTTGATATATTACTTATCAAACGACTTTAGATATTAAGCTCATGACTTGGCCTACTGTGAAAGTACCCATAGATCATTATAAACTATTTATCATCTGCTAATTCTGTGAACCATTTCGAAGTGTCATCATTATCATCATCATCAGCCGTAGGACGTCCACTGTTGGACATAGGCCTCCCCCATAGACCTCCAGTTGCTTCGGCTGGAAGCGGCCTGCACCCTACGTGAACTCTTTTTGTTATACAATAAAGTTTAGTTCTACATAATGTATGAAATATCATTTCTATCTCTATGTGTAGTAAATTAATAAATCGTCTATCTGTAGAGCTTATATACGTTACCAAGACGTCAAAAATATCTATACATCTTTATGCCACTAAAAATTAGGTCGATGTATACATATTTTGACGCTATGGCTGATATTTCGCATTCAACTGTACAAGCTAATAATACGAATGGCGTTTGTATTAATTATGTTAAACATGTTTAAAAAATGTTTTATTTTATACGTGTTTTATATTATTATGATATTGTAACTGGGTATGCTCGTTTAATCGGTACTTAAATATTTACAAGTGCGTCTGATTTTTTGTTGCCTTATCTTGCTAGTTTATTTTGACGCTAGCTGTTACCCGTGACTTTGTCTGCGACGAATTCGTTTATCGCGCGCCCAAAGGAATTACTTGTGGCACGTCCATTCGAGAAAAGAAACGTTATATTTACAGTATTTCTTAGGAAATCTATCGACAATTGAGTGCTACGTATCAACGATCGAATATTACGTATCGACAATCGAGCGTTACGTATCGACGATCGAATATTAAGAGTCCCCTGTACGCTCGCGTCCCCATACAAACGTAGTTTCGTTCTAATTTACAAGCAGCACTACAGATCAAAACGCAACTTTGCAACTATAATGGGAGCAGCTATTACGATGTTTACAACTAGTTTTGGTTAAAATAATATGTAACGAAAAAAAAACAATAACGAATTTCCATTTCTCATACAAAACTTAAAATAATTGTGATTTTATTCTGTTACATTAAGGGGCTGTTTCACCATCCATTGATTAGTGTTAACTGGCGGTTAGGTGTGATTCCGTCTCTATTTGTTTTGTTTGAATATACGGAGACGGCATCACATTTAACCATCGGTTAACGCTAATCAATGGATGGTGAAACAGCCCCTTAATATGAACGAAAATTAATTATAAACATCAAAATAGCTGCTCCTATTATAGTTGCAAAGTTTTATTTTGTTTCACTGTATTGTTTGTAAATTAAAACTTATGTATGAAAATGCGTTTAGCGGCGAGCGTACTGCAGGGCTACTACGAAAATCGAAAATCGAAGTTCGTGTCGTGCGGTCCGCGGTCCCTCTCGCTCTCGTATTAAATAGTATAAGTGTCAGAGGGACCGCACGACACGAACTTCGAGTTTCAAGTTTCGTAGTAACCCTGCAGGTGACTCTTAAGTATCGACGACCAAACGTTTCGGGGTTAGTCTCACTTCGTCTAAAAAGCAACTGGTCTATGTAGCATGTGGTCTAAAAAGCAGCTGATCTAAGTAGCTAGTGGTCTATAAGGCAACTGGTCTAAGAGAAGTGGTCTATAAGGTAACTGGTCTAAGTAGCAAGGAATCTAAAACGCAACTGGAAGCTGGTCTTAAACGCTTTTCGCCTAAAACGCAACTGGTCTAAAAATACAACTCGTCTATAACGCTACTCGTCTAAAACGCTTCTCGTCTAAAATGCAACTGGTCTAAACACAAATTAGTCTCCCTATACTCACTACCATACGGACGAAATCTTTTTGAGTAGGTTTCATTACGACTTCACACAATATTTATAAATGCGAAACTTTGTTTGTTCGTTACAATCACGCGTAAACAGCTGAACGGGAATTTGCTAAAATATTGCACGCAGGTAGGTCGGTGCAAAATTTCAGTGTGTGTCTTCTAGGATAGGACATAGAATGCTTTATCCCGGTAAAGTGTTCCTGTGGGATAAAATTAAATTAACTTACAACATCAAAAATCAATGGAGTCAAAACTGCAGGCGGAATAAACAATAAAATACAACGTAATAGTTTGAATTTTAGATTGCTTGCTGGCATGCATACTTATGTGTATAGTCTGATAGGATAGCTTCTACTCGAAATATGATTTCTAATAAATAGCAGTTTTCGTTTTTTAGTTTGATAACCAGGGTGGAAGGTGAACCATCCCACCTGAGATATTTTGGCGCAAATAGTTCGAGGGTAAAATGGGTTATACTTAATTTTACCCGAGTTAAACATTCTACTTTTCATTTCGACTGTGAGGAAAATAAATTTACAGAATTATAATGTATTATGAATATGATATAAATTAATAATACTAGTTACTAATGAAAATATAGTAAGATAATTAAAAAATAATAATGAATTAAACAAGTATCCACTTAGACCAGCTGCTTTATAGATTACTTGCTACTTAGACCAGCTGCTTTATAGACCACTTGATAATTAGACCAGTTGCCTTATAGACCACTTACTACTTAGACTAGCTGCTTTATAGACCACTTGCTAATTGGACCAGCTTTCTTATAGACCACTTGCTACTTAGACCAGTTGCTTTTAGACCACTTGCTACTTAGACCAGTTGCCTTATAGACCACTGGCTACTTAGACCAGCTGCTTTTTAGACCACATGCTACATAGACCAGTTGCTTTTTAGACGAAGTGAGACTAACCCACGTTTCGTATCGACGAATGAGCGTTCGATTTACAATTTCGAATAGTAAACGAATGTTTGATTAAAAAGTTACACTAGATTCTAGCTAGTAATACAAACTATAGCTTTAGTGACTACAATCACAAGAGAGAGAGTTTGTATCACTATCCCTTTAATGAATGAGTGATTGGAATTCAATTGTCAAACTTTTTAGAAGTATGAGCTCTAAGCTGTGGACCCGAAGCTCAAAAATATTTTGGACTTTTAAAAAGAAGCTATTCCGGCCTATCACCACAGGTGACCGTAGGGCTGGCTCTTTCTTCGGTCAAGGTATTTGGCATTGCCATATAACCTAACCTAACCAACAAAAAGTTGCATAACCTAACTAAAAAGTTGGAAAACCCCCGACTTTGTCACTTTAAAGTTCAATATCTCAAAAATCGTGCGGGAACTATGGCCCCAGTCCTCTTGTTCTGAGAGGAGGCCTGTGACCAGCAGTACGAAGTTTCTAGGCTGGGATGGAATGGAATCTCAAAAACGGCAAAACCGATTTTGATGAAACATATATAAGAACCATGGCTAGAAAACCTGCTTTAAAAAAAAAAAACATTCAAATCGGTCCTCCCGTTTAATAGCTACGGTGCCACAGACAGACAGACACACATAGCGGTCAAACTTATAACACCTCTCTTTTACGCCGGGGGTTAAAAACGAGGAAACACAGCCAGCCATAGTATAATCTGTCGATGATCTGGGTGATATTTGTAACTATTACCTCAGCTACTATTAGCCTATAAATAGGTTAAGAAAAAATAGCATTGTTTTTTTACTTTTCTGTTTTATTAACCTGTTTGTTATTTTTTGCATATTTTGTGAGTAAAATAAGAGATTTGTCACATACGTAACTCAAGTAATAATAAGCTTTTAAAATGACTTCTCTAAGATTCTCGTTTACAGAAAGCAGAAAAACTTAAAAAAACGCTTCAAAATCGCCCGCGTGCGACATTCCTATTGCGAATAAAAACGCCGAACCGATAACATGAATGCCAGTCGAGTCGCGGACGCGAACAGAACTCTTTGCCTTGACACAACTTGAAATTTTAAAAAAACTTTGAAAAGTTACCGGTCGAATTTGAAAATGGTGCTAAGACTCGCTTGCTTGTGCTTGATGATTGGAGTGGCGAGCGCTGCGACGTTTAGTTCAAAATTGCCGGAAAAACCCGTGGAATTAGGTAAGCTATAAAAAAAATATGTCCAGTGGTGTTATGTGAACTCGTTCGTTTGGCAAACTGGGGAACAAGACAAGCGTGAGTTAGGTATGCCTCCAGATTAAACACTTCCCAGTTTACAAACTTCTGCCATACTTAGTAACAAAACAAGTAACAAAAATTTGCACTGAAAAAAAAAAAGATTTGCTAACATTAAAAAAAAAATGTTGCTTGTAACATAACTTGAGTGACTACAAAACTAAGGCCTATTAGTAGCTAAAAGTTGGGTGATGTCTTTCAAAATCAGTTTTGCAATGTTAGCATTATTTTGGTTCCTAATTAGTAATTTTTGGCTAATTGTCAAGTAGCCTAACTAGTTCAGCCATCCTTTTTTCAGTGTGGGCATTCTGGTGGGAATTGAGCTGTTATAGTATCACGTTACTGGTGTGTTATTATAGGCTAACTCAAAAAAATACTTTGAGGTGGTCCATGTAAACAGTTCCAAAGAGATACGTTAATCCTCTGAAAACAAAAGTTGTTAGCCTCCCACTGCTCAGCAAAGGATTCAAACACTTCCACTGCTCTCTGTCTACTGCACGAAATAGACTAGTTCATCTCGCCACCGCCATCTATATCTCTGAAAACAAAATCCTATTCGTTAAGTCTTATGTCACTTTGACATTTATATTGATTGGCGTAGATAATAAATAGTGCTGTACCAGGTTAATAATGCCTTAATTATAATTAGGTGCCGTGTGTCTTAATATAATAAGGTGTTAATATGCTTTCATATTTAATTCTAACTTTGCCTTTGTTGTAGCTATTGTAATATTTTTATCTCTTTTATACTATGCATTTTTTCAAGCTGTTTGTTTTTCTAAAATAAATAAATAATAATGCCACTATCGTACATAACTTATCAGCAAAAAATTACCTACCACTAATAAATTGAATTTAAACTGCCCCATCTCAGACCTCTCTCTTACCCTTAATTAACATAAAATGAGGTTATAGCGTTCGAATAATAACAGACAATACCTAGTCTAAAATACTAGGGCAAATATGCAGTTTTTTTTTTTGTGTTCTGATCAAATTGAAAGTAAAACTTTAATTTCATATATTATGCCTAAGCACCTTTTTTTTCAATGATATTCAGTTCTGATATCCAATTTTAGAACAATTAATTGAAACTAAACTAGTTCAGTCATTAGCTAATTGCCTAACCACTAAAATTTTAAAATACTTCTTAGAGACGCCTTAAATGATTGTTTTCTATGTATCATGGTCAAGTATCATAATAATATACAATTATTGTTTTGAGGGTTCCTAATCACAAAAGAATTAAGTGAAACCCTTACCTATGGGATTCTATTTATGGGATTTTATTTTATTGCTTTTATTTGACATTGTAATTTTATTCTTATTGTAGTCAGTTATCATATTGGAGGGATCAATAAAACACGAGGGTCCAATAAGAATAATACATTTACATTAATTATAAAGAGGTTATGCAAATTAGTAGTTTCTTGAACGTCAGTGGTTGACTAGATGAGGTCAAAAAAACGAGATTACAAATTTATCTAAGACTATAATTATACAAAATAGCTTTTAAGTTATTTGCAGTCAATAAATTGAATATTATTTTCACCTCTGTGACCTTTTTGAGTCTTAACCTCGACTTAGCGTGCTTTAAAAAGGACAAATCGACAGTGGGAATAACTGCCCAATACTATATGTACATCAGACGTAATTCGTTGCAAGATGTAGAATTTTAATGAGTTCCCGATACAACACGAATAAGTCTAATCTTTTGAAGTTTAAATTGTTCAAAAAAAAAATCTAGTTACCATAATTACGTAGGTAACTGTTGACTCGCCTTTAAGTTTTAAGCAGGCCCATTATTAACTAGTAGTTCGCTATTCGACTAGGTGACGACAAAATTAACGTTTAAAAATATAGAAAGTCAATAAACCTCCACAAAAACCTGAAACTTTCTTTTCTCAGCAGTAATTTAAGTTTACACCTTTTAATTGAAAGCAAGTGGAGAGACTGGAGATAGGTGTTAATATCAACGGCGATTAAATGTCGTAATTTTGAACGGGTCTTGGTGCCACATTGATTGCTGATTAACCAATTTAAGTGTCTCATTACTAATAACATTTGGGAATAATCACGATTGTCAATATTCTTGAATTACCTTAACGTTTCGTCATATTGCAACGGCCAAAGTTTTATTTTTAATTTTTCCTCCGGCTTCATAAAAGATAGAGTTTATAAACTCTGTTGAATTTTTTTTGGTGTGGTAAAAAAATCGTAATTGTCACCTCATTTAATTATGCCATAATATATCAATGCTACCGACAAGAATTGACAGTTACTGTAGCAGAGTCAAAAATAAATACCTATATGAAATTGAATTAATTTTGTTCTCCATAAATTAAATGAATTTATGAATTTTATTAGTCAGCTATAAAAGCGAAATTCTCCGCCTATACAAGTATTATTAATCCTCTACGTAAGAGCTGGCGCCTCTACAACAATTTGCATTCATAATATAATTTAGTAGATGACGTAGAACATTCGAATCAGCTTATTTTATTCTTACAACATAAGTAATAGGGATGGGTATTTATAAAATATCGATATTAAGCCTAGTGGTAAGAGAATCTGACTAAGAATGCTTGAGATGCAGAGCTCAAGACTTGGATAAAAAGACTCCCTGCCAAGTTTTTTGCGGCGCATTCTTATTGGCAATGATGGTCTTGCCGAAAGCGCTGGTAGTTTAAAAAAAAGAGACACGTAAAAGAACCATTTGCGGACAACTTGCAGAATAAACTTTTTGATTTTGATTTTTTTTATTTATGTTTTCATAGTAATACTCATAGAAAAGCTTTACGCTTTACTTAATTTTGGGACTGGGTCAATTGATGTCAATGTTGTGCAGGTGGTATGACCTTGTGCAAGGTCCGTCCGGATTGTTACCACCATCTTGCTCGCTCATCCTGCCGTGAAGCAGCAGTGTTTGCAGTGTCGCGTTTCGGCGTGGAGAGTAAGACAGCCGGTGAAATTACTGGCACTTGAGGTATTCCATCTTAGGCCTCTAGGTTGGCAACGCATCTCCAATCCCCCTGGTGTTGCAGGTGTCTATGGGCGGTGGTGATCTCTTACCATCAGGAGACCCACTTGCTCGTTTGCCATCCAGTCGAATAAAAAAATTGTTCTATGATATTAATTTATCTATTCAGTCGTTCATTTCTGTAAAATAATGTACCGACATTTTTAAATCGAATCAATATAATTAAGTTAGCTTCGAAATGGATATATATGCCTATTTAATGCGCATAATCATAGACTACCTACAGACATTTGTTTGTGTCTTAAGTGAAGGGAACTGCCTTATATAGCCTTTGAAACGTTATAAATCGAATTAGTTGAATTTTTTTGGATCGATACCAAAAATCAACATAATCGTTTCCGAAATAGGTATATCGATATTTTGATACAGGTATCGATCTTTTTTGTTCAAACCTGTTCTAGAATACGCACGACCTCATCTCATTTGACTCACAGATGTTTTTCTCGCATTGACGTTATCACGAGTGAAAATATTTCAGTTTAATCATCACTTGGCACCATCCGGGTTCTAATTCGTGTCGGTGACTTTTTGCTTTTACGCGGATGTGAGAAAACCAGCCAAGTACGACACGGTCTCGCTCGTGCAGGGTTCCGTATGATTCGTCCGGGTCTTTATGAGAGAAACCAGTTTCGGTGGTACCAACAAAACATGTTTCTTGTGTAAGTTGAGGATCCCATCCCATCCCATTTTTTATCCCAATTTAATGATGTATGAAAGAAGAAAGAAAGAAAATAATTTACTTATTTATAACAGCAATGACACATTAAGGTTAGGAAAAATAACAATAAGAAGTGTTGCCGCTATAAAAAGCTGTTTGAAAACCAGCACTGGTCTTTGCCGGGCCACAGAAGAGTGAAATTACGGAAAGACACAAAACAAATCAAATAAAAAAATAGCTACGAGACTAAAATATAAGTTGGCTGTATAGCCCACATTATCATGGCAACAGTACATGTAATGAAAAAGATGAGAATAATTGACATTGACATGACAATTACAATACAACATTCATGCAACGTTTCATGTCAATTGTTCAGTAGTTAAAGCATGAAAGTGGCGCAAACGAACTCATATAATTCTATCTTCAGCATTCTAGGCGCTTTGGTGTTGTACTGTAAGCCTAAAATGTAAATTGTTATAAGTAAATAAATATCAAGCAAGCAAAAACGATCACAGGATTCGTTTTTATAGCTGCCATGCTAGGTTAAACACTGTCTAGTAAAATTAAGTATCTACGCAATGAAATTATTACGATAGATCATAATATCTAAATATTAGTTTATTATTTGTTGCTATTGTGGTTAGTAGGTATCAGAGTCCTTTTGAGTCATCATCATCAGCCGGAAGACGTTCACTACTGAACAAAGCCCCCCCCTCCCGTCTTTTTGACCTTTTGGGTACGGGACCCTAAAAACCTGTGGCACAACAAGTCGTTTTTGGCATCATGAGCTGGCAGATATAAAGTTTTTTCTCGTACCTACTATCAAACCAAACGTGTGACTTTTTCTAACACAACCACTTTAGTACCAACGTTCTAAGACATAGAGTCGCTGTTAGATGTTATCAAAAATAAAACATTTTGAAAAGTCACTTCTCTATTAGGTACTGCGTTGTTTGCCGTTAACGCCTTCTTCTTTAAATCGTGTTTCCACAAATTATTATACTCGGAAGCCTTTATTTTGATTTACTGAGAATTTCATGCCGGTTGTAGTACATTACCGTTTATAATTGATTGCTTGTAAATCCATAGCCCCGCGAGCCCGCAATGAAACTGTACTAATGCGATATTCTGCACCTATTAAATAAAATTTTACATTTCGGTTACACGGGCCATTCACCTGTCATAATAACTAATATCAATAGCAAAGTCAAATGCTGTGTTTGGACTTTCCCGAAAACGACAAATTGCTAAAGAAACACGATTGTTTTCATGGATTCTGGGTTTTTTGTCAGGATATGACCGTGGTATAGATACATTAAACTAAACAAAAGAATGTGACGTCATGGAGCTATAAAATGTTGACTGTCTTAATGCGAAAATGGTAAACTTAAATTCTAAGAGTTACTTCTTGTTGTTTACTCTCCTTTTTATTATTACGTACTATTTGATAATTGACGCAAGGCTACTTTTGCATATTAATATACTCGTAGTAAAAATAATGTGTATCTTAGAGGTCCAGCAAATGCAAAAACTCGATTCAAAATTCTACCTCTGCATTAGGAGCATGTTTTTCGGTTGTTTCGTGACATAATAATAAATATCTTGACTTTTAAAATCATTAATGCTAGTACATTTGAGCACTAGACCTAGGTTACAATAATTATGTACTAACAAGAAACTGTTTCTTTTTCTAAAAATAACTCATTTTTCATTATCAGTTCTATACACTACTTTACAAGAAAAGCGCCTGTTTTTAACCCCCGACGCAAAAAGAGGGGTGTTATAAGTTTCACCACTATGTGTGTCTGTCTGTGGCACCATATCTCTTAAACGGGTGAACCGATGTGAATGTTTTTATTTATTTGAAAGCAAGTTTTCTAGCTATGATTCTTAGACACGTTTTATCAAAATTGGTCCAGCCATTTTTGAGATATTTAACTTTGAAGTGACAATGTCGGGGGTTTTCCAACTTTGTATTGGTTAGGTTATAAAATGTTATTGATAAAGCAGTGCATTTTGATATATTTCTAAATAGCCTGTTACCCGCGACTCCGTCCGCGTAAAACACGTTTATCGCTATCCCGTGGGAACTATGCAATTTCCAGGGATAAACACTATTATATGTCCTTCCCCGGGACTCAAACTATCTGTGTACCGAATTTCATCTAAATCGGTTCAGCGGTTTTGACGTGATAGAGTAACAAACAAGCAAACAAACAAACAAACAGACTTACAAACTTTCGCATTTATAATATTAGTTGGATTTAATAATTATGACATATTTTATGTCAAGGTCCCTGTTATTTGATATTTAATTGTTGTTATAACCTAGTTAACTTATCAGTTAAGACCTATTTATAATTCTTTGTAATTGAGAACAAATAAATCATGACATGAGGAAAAAACAATAACAAAAGTGTTCATGCTGTTAGTTTTATTTATTTTTATTATAGCTAAATAAATAAAACGGGATTCAAAGAATTGATTTTTTCGACAAACTTTTTTGTTTAAACTTAATAATGGAAATTGTATGGTGGCAAGAACCTTCGTGTGGGATCTAATTTTCTCATTTTATCGATTTAAAACAATTAGTGCATTGGTAACATTTTATGATTTAAATTCGGGTTTTGTTCCACGTACCTTGTTTTTAGAGAAGCTCGATATTTAGGCACAGTTGCTTGCGCCATGATCACGAGACGATTTATCAGCGAACAAAACCTGAATTTAAATCATTAAATTAATAATGACCGCGATAGTCTAAAACATTCAGATAGTCTAGAACATTAATAATAATAAGGAACAAATCAATTTAATTCTCGTAGACAGCCTAATTAAAAAACCATGCATATTTACATAAAACGCATAAATTACAAGTTTATTAAAACGTTATTGTATCACTTAGTTTTAAGGTGTAATAAAATTATTACAATAGAATACAATACATAACAAAGATTCTTTATTGTACACAAGAAATAAAAAAAATTTAAAAAAAAAAATTGAAAATTAACCTGAATACCACTTTTTGACACTTAGATTTATGATGTTGTAACCGGCTAGCCGGTCGGAGAAATGAAAGGCGTGTGGTTACAAAATAAAATATAATACAAAAGAAAAATATATACAATTATTTCAGTCAGCACTGCTCTTGTAGATAAATTTTAAAAAACACTGGCCTGAGGCTTGTAGGATAGGTAGGGAAACAGGGCAGGGTGTTGAGGTAGCCTCGAAGCGTCCAGTCGCGACGGCGATCTGCTCCGAGGCAGCAGAACGGAGAGGAAGTGGAGATGATGATTTGGGTTCAGCAGGAAAAAGGAAGGGCTGGAATAAAACACCCTGCTTTACTGCTTGCTTGCAGCACCCATCCAAGCCTCGTTTTAGTGTCGGACCAGCGAAAGAGAGCTAAACGAGACTTGGATTAGGTTTTACAAAATGTACACAAGAAATAAATGTTAGAAGTAGATATAATAATATTTACAATACCTGCAATAGTGGAAGCCCTTATATTACAAGTAGTAGTCAGTGAAATAGCTATCACCAGTAAATAATTAAATATTTTTTGTAAAGAAAATCAAATTTCGGCTTACGCCTTGCCAAATAGTAGAGCCAACGACAGGAAAAAACAAAAGAGTATCAATAATTTAGAATTTAGATTTTTTTTCTTCTGTAAGCGGCCAGTTGCGCACCGCGGAGGTTTGCCATGTTACAATGTCGTTTTTAATTGTTTTGTGAGTATTATGTTCGAATAAAAATTTGATAGAACCCAGAAACTTTATTGTACAAAATAAGTAAACAAACAAAATTGACATACATTACATAACATAACATAAGACTTATAATAATATTCATTTATTTCAAGCAACATGATTCATAGAAAATTAAAATTATGAGAAAACATTAAAGACAAAATATTTTTTAAAACTAATCAATGGCAGGGGCAGGCATGTACGTACACTGCTGGTTTTGGGTCAATCCGAATAAAAATAATTTCATGACAAAGATTTAGTTTGTCCAGTCATATTTAAGTTAGTCTGTCAAAAAAGAGAAGAAATTAAAAAGTGGCAACACTGTAGTGTCCTCCCTTTTTGGTTTGACAGGGTTTGAAAGGGATGACACTACAGTGTTGCCACTTTTTAATTTCTTCTCTTTTTTGACAGACTATACCTCTTTCTATTTATGACACCCTACACTTCAGTTTACTCGTGACCACGGCCACTGCCATGTGGCCGAAACGTCCAAGTAAATTGGGCACTTTTACTTTAAATGGCGCAACATTTTTTTTTTCCAAAATTAGGTAATCCTGGGTTCTCCTAACTCAGAATCACTAGCGCTATTAATTGTAACGACGAAAAAAAAACATACATATGTATGATCAGTATGAAAAAAAGTCACAAAAATGACAAAAAAATTAGCGGCCCTTTTTTCTTTATCTAAATCAATAGTGCTCGTGATTCTGAGAAAGGAGAACCCATCTTAAAAGAAAAATTAGCGCCACTTAAAGTAGAAATGCCCAACTATTACTTACTTGTTTGTTAGCGTGATAAATCCCGATTGTCGTAACAGTTATGAGTGAGAACCACGAAAGTGCAAAGCATCATAATTAATTAACTACTTGATATCGTAATCTTATATAATGCTTAACACCTTGTGAAGTTTCTAAATCGGTTTATTATGTAGTACATTTAAGATTTTATTTTTTATTTTTCAAGGCAGCAGTTTAGTTTGTGGAGGGAGGGATACTTGAGTCGAACAGGAATTAGCACTTTAAAGCTTTTTATTTTAAATAGATTTTTAAATAAAAAATGACTTTACTTAGGGTACATAATGTTATAATGTTCCTGAAAGGTCTATCTAACTATACCCTACATGTTGGATTTACACGGCAATAACTTTCTTAAGCTCTACATTCGCCTCTAGATGTTTTTTAGCCCCCGATGCAAAAAGAGGGGTGTTTTAAGTTTGACCGCTGTGTGTATCTGTCTATCTGTCTGTGGCACCGTAGCTTTTAAACGGGTGAACCGATTTGAATGCGGTTTTTTATTTGAAAGCAGGTTTTCTAGAAATGGTTCTTAGACATGTTTTATCAAAATCGGTACAAATGTTTTTGAGATATTAAACTTGAAAGTGACGAAGTCGGGGGTTTTCCAACTTTTTTTTGGTTAGGTTATACATAATTTCATATCAGTCTATCCTTTTCATCTTCATTTTTGTATAAGCTACCTGCAGCAGCAGTGTTTACAGACATACCATAAATTATGTTCCACATCCATATGTAGGCTGATTTTTTGCGTAACTATGTATAGTTGATTAACTTTAACGCCTTATTTTAAGCACCCACCTTTTAAAGTATTTAAGTTAATCACCGTCGTTACACATTAATCGCCAGACAGTTTTATTTTGACGACAAACAGGCATTATTGCTAAGGTCACTTCATTATAACGTTATCAAAAACGTCAATGCCATTGTCCCGAAATAATCAGACGTTCATGGTCACATTAACACAGTACATTACTATAAGCAGTAGCACATCTTCCTCACTCGAATCTTACGCACACATGCAACGCTGTCTGGTAAAGAATGAGACTCGCTAGTGTACATTGTAGCATCAAAGTTGAGTTACTGATTTTATAAGTGTAGTCGATTCTGACCCTTACGATATTTTCGCAATAATTTATAGATGATAAAAGATTCTACATGAGGTCGTGTTGAAGGTCAAGGTTGGTTACATTTGTAAACAACGTGATGAGGTTTCGTAATAAATACCTTGATACTTGCATTTTTTTAATCTCGAGGAATCCCGGCGGAATTTAAATTCAGATACGTTCTTTCAAACTGGTTTTAGGCCACGAAGTTATGCGCAGCTGTTTTGAATAAAAACAAATCCATTTTACTACAAATTATAATCGTGTATGCATATGTTTTGA